>NW_004567126.1:1480485-1492620 GCF_000260355.1 Condylura cristata | reverse complement strand
TTTCTATTCTGAACAGACTCTCTGACACCCACCCACCCCCAAGGCAAAGAGGCCGGAACTGTGATGCTTGGAGGCAAATGAAAATGGAAAAGAGATGACAAGGAGGAGCCCACCAATGTGAGAGGAAACTAGGGCTTTAAAGAACTAAGTCTCTCAAACTAAAGCAGTAGAGAAACAGATGAAACAGGAAGCCTGAAGGGACATCAAGTGGATGCCAGGACAAACAGGGGGATGAGAGAAAGGGCTGGACAACTGGACACAAGGGATCGTGATCTCTGCATTTCTTCTTCTTTTTTTTTTTTTAACTTACTAAATTACCAGTTCATTATAAATGGATAAAACTTAGAAACAACCAGATTGAAGAGGTGCACAGAGCAAGATACGGGGAAAGAGGGCAGAGCGTCCATGTTTCCACTGAGCACATGTTTCCGCTCTCCTAAGACCTTATATGTCAGCAACCTACAAGCTTTCCAAACCCTGTCCTTTGGGAATTATTTTTTTAGTTAGATTTTTTTTATTTTTTTACATAGTTCTTCATTTTGTACATTTGTTCATCTCACTTGTAATCCCCATGGGCTTCCAACCACCAGTTTACCTGTGTGGCATCACCACAGTCCAGCAGGATCTCTGCATTTCAAGAAGAATATTCATAATAGTAACCACATTCCACTCACTGGTACTGGTGGTCCTTCACATGCCCCAGGCCCTCCCCGTGATGGCCCTCGAAGCCTTTTCCACGCACTGGCCACCGGGAGCAGCTCTGATGGGTGGGCAGTGTCAACCAAGCAAGAATCTCAGCTTAGGAAGCCAGTAGAGTGATGCTGGGTGCAGGGCTCTGTGTTTCCAGAGGCTGTTGCTGGGCCACCCAGGGTCCTGCATGGCTGTGGACTTGCTTTCAGGAGTCCTCTGAAAAGAGCCTGGGGGCAATTTGGGGCAACTCCAGGAGTCCAAGGAATTTGGGAGGAACATTGGGTTATTCATAGCCCAAAATAGTGGTTTGTAGATAATGGGGTCCATGGGGGTTCTGTGACTGTGAAAATCCATGTTTAGCCACAGGCATGGTGAACATCTATGCTCTGGACACATACAGAACATCTGGAAACATCTGTAAACATCTGTGACCAGTCATGCACACGTGTGCACATTTGTGTAAATCCAGAATGACCTGTGCACCTGTGGGCAACTGGAAGCACGTGCACCTTGTGCAGCTGTCTGTGACCACGAGCACCCCTTCATTCACAGGCACCCCATTCCCAAAACTACACAATGAGTCATCAAGCCAACGGTATCTGCAACTCTACATGTGAATGCCAAGTGTCTCTGCATCTATTTGTCTCTCTCCTTGAGCACACGTGGGCAGGTATCACTCTACTGCCATGTTTGTGGGTCACCTGTACCCACAAACTGCTCCACCCATCACACAAGTAAATGCCTCCCTGCAAATAAGCAGTTTTCTGAACTCCACTCTGGTCACATACACATGCATATGTCTACTCAGAAGTCACAAACATGTAACTTATGTGTGCTCTCAAAACTGCCAGCCCTTTCATGGATCATTCTCTATGTCCATTTGTGCTCATCTGCCTGTTTGCATGAACTTTCTTCCACTCCTCTCAGTAGGAATTGACATCTGGGTACATTCTGTCAGTTGCCCTCTCAGGTCTCCCCAAGTAACTCATTAGCATTGCAGTCAGTCCTGAAATATTCCTGCAGAATTTATGTTTTACTAATCAGCTTGGTGTCCTGCTGAGGTCACATGGTACTTACAAGGGCTAATGGATCCAGCATTGGCCAGCAAGGTTGGGGAATCCTGGCCTCCCAGAATAGCCAGAGAATATATTCACCAGAATGAGCAAATTCCCCTTTCTTCTCACTGCACCAAATGTCCCAGGCAGTGTTTGCCTGCAGAACCTAAGTCTCATTTCAAGTTATGTTTATGGCCCCAACACTACCCTGGCATCGCACTAATGGATGCATCAGACTTATTATATTCAAAGCTGCATCACACTTATGGGCATTACCCTGAGGGCTCCATCAACAGACCTGACGTTATATTGAAGGCTACATTATATCTTTGGGCATTACATAGAAGGTTGCATCATCAAACCTGTCTTTATGAGAAGACTGAATCACCCTTTCCGTCACTCAAGTCCAGACTGAACATTATATTGAGGGCTTCATAACTAGAAAATACAATTTTGAAAGTAACATTTTCCCTCTACACTAGTAACTCCCCTGTGTGCAGCCAAAAGGGTCAGGCAGAGGTGAGGTTAAGAAGTAACCTTAAGGGGCTGTTGCAGTGGGGATCTGGGAACCCCGGCACAGTGCACTGAGGAGGGAAGCTATAAAAAGGCCAGAGAAGCAAACATACTTCAAAACTTGGAAGTGGCCCCTCATGATCCACCAGTTGCTGAAGGCGTCAGGACGAGGCAGAGTGCAGCTGGGGGCTCACCAGTTCTTCCTAGAAGTGGCAGGTAGTAGCCTCTGCTAGCCCCCTCAGGAGACCTTCAAAACATACTTTTTACCACGCCTCAAGGAGAAACGCTCAGCACATGAGCACGGGCCGCACACACGCCCTGACACACCAAGCATGCTGTGCTCCGATGTTCCCCACATGAGACACAGGACCTCATTCCAACATGTCCCATGGGCTCAGACACGCCCAGGGGCCACTGGTTTCTCCTTACACGAAAGACATGAATGCCATGCAAACACACCCAACGTGCTCAAACATACTACAACATGCCCTGACATGCATGGCAGGTTTCGACATGTGTGCGCATGCCTCGGCATGCTCTGGGGGTCTGCCTGAGTCTCTATGCCTGTGGCCCGTTGCCCTTCTGGATGGATTGATGGGGCATCGGGGAGAAGGTTGTTATAAATTAAACATTGACACACTGTCTGAGCAACGGGTCTGTCATCCACTCATTGGCTGACTCTCTCCCAGGAGGCTTCAGGACTGCAGGGTAGGAGAGAGGGCAGAGGAAGTGGCTCGCTTAATTAATTAGTCCTAATTGAGATATCTTTGTAAATATTCCCTTATTGAAGGACACGATCCCATTGTTTCCTGGGAATTTGCCGGCTCTATTTGTCTCCAGTCCCTGAGTATCGCAGAAATGACAAGAAAAGAAATAGCACTCCTCAGGACTGTTTGAACCTTAGCTGTGCTTCTGATAATGATGGTGACACTGAGGGATGAGAAGGGAGGCTCAGAGATACTCAGAGATCCAGACAGAGTGGCAAGCAGAGAGACAGAGATGAGGAAATACAGGGAAAGAGCAAGCCAGGCAGAAAAACTTGAAAACAGTGAGGACCAGAAGTGGGGACAGATGGACCCATGGGTGGGCAGACAAACCTCCCTCTGCCTTTTCCAGCCTCGACCATTTCCCCACCTCCCCATCTCCTGGGCAAACCACCCACTGCGGCAGCAGCTAACAATCAAGCCTGATTCCTCTTTGACCCTAGCTACCCTCCCCTTCTCTTTCCCTCCTCCAATCACTCCTGCAATCATCTCCCTTGTTCAAAATGAGCTTCTGCAGCTGCAGCCCCGACAGCTGTTCCATCTTGGAGCCAGCACTAGGGTCTGGTGGCTGGGTCCTAGAGGGATGCCCTCCTGGGCAGCAGGGAGGATGGTGGTGAGAAGAGAGGACTGAAGGGCAGGAAGTCTCCTGGACATACCACCCACCCCCACCCTGAGCTCCTGCTGTAGTTCAGGCCTGATCACTAGTATCCCCAGGGATGCAGATACCCAATGTCCATTCTGGAACCTTTGAAGGCTCATGCTGGTCTAGTTCATCTTGCCGCACTCACTGAATACTACCCAACACCCAATACAGGCCCTGGCACTGTCTTGCCTCAAGAGCCCTATCAGGACTAAGAATTCTAGTCTTTCCCCCATCTCCTGTCAGGATCCTGGACTGTGATACAGCAACTATGGTGGTATAGAAACAGAACCCCAGAGAGAAAGACACACAGACTGCAAATGAGATGAAAGAGATAGAGAGACAGAGATGACAGAGTCAGAGACAAAAAGTCAGATATGTACGGAGAGGACAAAATAGATTTAGAGACCAAGAAAGATATACAGAGATAGAGAGAAGCTGAAGTATGAAGAACCAAAGAGTCAAAATACAGAGTCAAAACACAGGCAGACAGAGAAGTAATCATCAATATTCACTCAACAAATGTGTGTTGAATATCTGTCATTTTGTAGATACAGCTGAGACAGAGAAATATAGCTAATGACAGAGACAGAAGAAGAGAGACTCAAAAGACAGAGTTTAAAAATAGAAAAGCACCTAGACTGGGACAGACAGGGACTGGAAAACAGTTTGGCCCCCTACATATCCCAAGTGCAGTCTCTTCACTCCCACACACAAACACACCCAACCCTATATCAAATTCTCTCAAAGAGCCAGGGCCTCCCCCAGAGAGTCGCATTTCTTCCTTGTCCAGCTTCACAGCTGCTCCCCACTGGAGCTTCACAAAGAGGCATCAGCCACCAAAGTCGGAGGTGAGAAAGATGCCAGGATTATGAAAGACACAAAGAAGCAGAAATCAGAGCTTCCTCTGGAAAAGGAAAAAATCAGTCACTAAAGAACCCCCAGGCCCAGACCACATTCCCTTGGCAGCTGTCCATGGTGCTGACAGGATGGGCAAAGTCTGCACTTCAAGCCATTTCCATGTATTGGCATCAAGCTTGGGGTGAACTGGGTCCAGAAAAGTCATCAGCAACACTTACAGAAAGTTCCTGTCTACCTCAAACACGCCACCTTCCAACCCACCCCAACACTCTCTCTCTCTCTCTCTCTCTCTCTCTCTCTCTCTCTCTCTCTCTCTCTCTCTCTCTCTCTCTCTCTCTTTGTCTCCTTTACCAAATCTGATTTTGCCCAATTCTTATTCATCTGTCATGACTCAGGTCAAATGTCACCTCCTCAAGGAAGGCTCTGATGCCTATTCCCTCCCAATTGTATTCTCTCACAGCTCCATATCTCCTTCATGGGCCTGACCAAACCGTAATTATATAATCATTTGCACAATTCTGTGTTCAGTATATCAGTAAGGGAAGAGACTGAGTCTCTCTTGTTCACTGCTGTGTCTACAGCTTCCCCAAACAAGACTTGGTGTATAAAAGGATTTAATGGTCACAAGTCAGGGATGATTCTGCTCGGCTCTCTGCTGGCAAGATTACTCCATACTATTATGGTTAAGTTGGCAATTTGTTGAGTATTGACTCAAACAGGAGCATTCAGAAACAAGGGCAGAAAAACAGTAAGAAGTATGCTTCTAATCCCTGAGAGAAGACTTGGGGTTGGGGGTCACCGAAATACTCCTCAAGGCTCAGAGGCATCATCAGGAGGAAGAAGGAGCAAAAATCTTAAGAGGCAAAACTGAATGATTCAGTAAATACCTGCTGTCCAAAACATGAAGACCACAGTTATGCAGAAGAGGGACATAGTTACTGCTTGCACAGCAATTCCATGCTGCTGGTGGCAAACAATGACCAAGATGATTTTAGGTAATTATGAGTACTGGGCAAAAAATAGATGAGGTTCAAATAATAGAGTGGGGACATTTGAGCTGGAATGGTCAGAGGAGCTCTCAGTGGAGGCAACATCTGAGCTGGAATCTGAGTGTGGAGGAAGAGTTGGCTGAATGAAGACTTGAGGGAAGGTAATCAAGGAGGATGGCACAGCAAATTCAATGTTGCAGAGGCAGAAACAAGAAGAGTAGCAAGGGATGGAAGAAGGTCCAAGATCTGAGGCTTAACAAGTTGGACCAGGGAAAGGAACTTAGATTTGGTGCCAGTGAGGCAGGCAAAAGTTAAAAGGAGGCAAATTTCTCACTCATAATCTAGAAGAATTTTCTATTAGGTCTCTTGAAAAATACAACAGGCAGTTTCATATACCTCTCCTGTTCTAAACCACTCCAACTCTCCTACTCTGACATTTAGGATGGAGTACAGGCACCTCGGGCCAAATCTTCCTGTGATCCAGAACCTACTGGCCACTCAGGACATTTCCATACTCCTTCTAACCTGGCACCTAAGTCTCTAGCAACTATGAACCCTGGTAGCCATTCTGTGTCCACAAGAATGCTCCTTGTCTCTGAGCCTTTGTCTGGGACGCCCTTGGTCTGTCTTCACCTTGTCAATTCCGTCTAGATTTTAAGATTCAGTTTCATCAATGACATCTCCAAGATGTCACATCACACTCTAGCTGGTTGCAGCTGCCCATCTTCTGTGCCATAATACTTCACCTCTCACACCACATCATGTCACAAGCACCTAGATGGTAACAAGATTTGCTTGAAATTAGGGGCTTTAGTAATCTTTGTATTTCATAATCAAGGACCCTTCCCACTACAAAGTACATGCTCAATAAATATTCTCTTACACTTTGAAGTACTGAAGTAAAAGCAGAAAGTTCACAATGGGAAGCCTGTGAAAGGCAGCTATGGTTCAAATCTACAATATACCTGTTTTTCTCCACTTCCTTGACCTTTATTCTAGCCCAGCCCCCATAATCATTTACCTGAACTGATGCAGTTGCTTCTTCCCTGATCTCCTGGCTCTTGCCCTCCCCTTCCACAGTCTGCCCCTCCCCTCTTCTTCACCCTGGCAGAGGCCAGAGGAAACCATGGATATATGAGTCAAGTCCTACCCTTCCTCCACTCAGCAGGCTCCCTGGTATTCCACTTACTCACTAAACAAATATGTATTGAATACCTACTGTATACTTGATCCTGTGCTAAACGCTAGGACTACAAAAAGCAACAAAAGTTAATGTTTTTAAAAAGCAGAGCTAATAGTTATAGTGAGGAATTAGACAAAAAGATATTAACTACACAGAGTATATTAGAAGGTTAAAAGTGCAGCAGACAGAAATGTGAAAGCAGGGCAGGTTAGATGGTACGCTACAAGCTAAGTAGAAAATCCCTACAGTGCCCCCCCAAAAGTGATGTGGCTCCTGACACGTACTGCCCATATCTCCTCTTGTTCCCCCACCCTCATTCACTCTGCCCTAGCCACGGTGGCCATCTGTTTCTCTAACACATCAGATATGTCCACCTCAGGACATAGCTGCATTTGCTGTTTCTTCTGTGACCCCACCCCCACCCCGAGATGTGAACCTTCAGATATCCACTCAATTGTCACCTTCTCAGAAAGCACACAGTCTAACAGCCCATCACTCACCATGTACTAGGCTTCCATATTCTGTGCTGCTTTCTTTTATTTTTTTTAAGATTTATTTATTTATGCATACAGAACTGGGGTACAGGCCAGAAGTGCAGGAGCAGTGAGAGGATTCACCAAAGGCAGAGTGGGGAACAGAACAGGTGGATCCACGAAGTACACTACTGAGGGGAGCAGCGGGAGATACAGGAGAAGTCTGCCACACCATGTGGGTCACCTCCCTGGCCAGGGATCGAACTTGCACTGAAGTGGCTGCAGTGAGCTTCACAGTGCTGCACTTTAACCCGTTGAGCCACTGGGGAAGGCCCTATTCTGTGTCTCGTTATAGCACCCATCTGGAATACTACAGGTTTATCTTTTTGCTTATTTATTTATCCCCATCCCTGCCCTAGAAAGTCAGTTCCATGAGGACAAGAACCTCTGTTTGTTTTGTTCATTGTCATATCCTTCGTAACTAGACTAGTAGCTGGCATATAGTAGGCACTCAATAAAGAGTTGTTGGATAATAGAGTAAATGAATAAATGCAGACGCCCTCTAATAGAATGCTTGATACGTAGGATGAGAGTAGGAGGGGCCAGCGGAATGGGGGAGTACTTACAGTGGTTCATAATATTTAGTCACACTTTTGATCCAGGCCATGGAAGGCCCACACTTCCCACCCACTTTGGGGTTGGATAAGTTGTGTGATTTCTGTTGACAGTGAAATGGAAGCAAATGTAGCAATCCCTTTCAGAGCAAACCTTTAGCAATCAGTGGGGATTTTCCCTCCTTCACCTCCCTTGAGGACCAGACCACCATAAAGCCTCCATCACCCTGGTTCCAGGTAACGACAAGGAGAGAAGCCTCCAGCCAGCATGGAATACACAATGAAGCCCTAAGTGTTGGCTGTGCTGAACCACAGAGATGTGAAGCTGCCGGTCACCATAGGGCCACTTGGCCTCTCTTGACTATATCTGAGTATCTGGGGCCTTCCCTCCCCACAAGAATTCTTCAACAAAAAGACCATAGATTCTGAGTGTTGGTTTTCTATGGGAAAGCCCACAAAGGGCCTTTTACTGAGAGCTGCCCAGACAGTCCTCATACTTCCCATGGAGAAATAGGTCCTTTCCCTCCTCAGTATCCCCTTCCTTCCCTCCAACCCTTAAGGGGGAGGGAATGAAGAAGGGCAGAGCATATGAGACACAGGTAACTTACTTCAGGCCCCATAAAGACGGCAGCTGCTGGCGATGGTCTGACAGCTCTTAGTCTGTTCTGGATTTATGACCCCCAGGTGAAAAGCCATTCCGCCAATGTCTGCCATCCCACAGGGATGCTTATGGCTGGGAGCTGGCTAAAGATAGAAGTGGTGGCAGCTTCCTCCTCACTCCTTTCCAGAGATGGTCCATAACACCATCTTTTAGAATCTCCTAAAATGTTAAGCTGCTGCTCCTGGTTGATTTGGGGAGTGGAAGCCAAAGATGAAAATGACCAGAGGATCTGGATTCATCCCCACCTCACCACTGAGGGCCTTTATGAAGCCACACACCATCCATAAGGTATCCAACCTCTGCCTCATGACTGGGAATTTCCAAGAACCCTTCAGCCTACCCATGTTGATGCTCTAACCTTCTTATGCTCCTTCTCACTGAGCACATGCTTGTACTTTCCTTTGTTTTCCCTAATCCAAAAGAAGAGAGATTATTTAGACATTTGACAGGTATTTATTCCATGTGTATTATGAGTTTGGCTACAATAGGGAATCAAGCAAATCCTCCTTAGTGAACACCTATTATGCATCCAGCCATCTGTTTCCATTTGAAGGTAGAATTTGTAAATCCTATTTGTGATTATTGATTCAACCACTTGACATATTTATTGTGGCCTTAGGGTTCAGAAATGAGCAAAACACAGATCTTCTCATGGGTCCTATGGTCTACCTGGAACTCTGAAATCTCCTTGAGTAGTGAAGATATTGGAACTTAGAAATATAATTGCACCCAATCACCCACTAGTAAGTTACAGGGCCAGAAGTCAAACCCAAATATTTTTTAACCCGGTCCCTACCCCCACCCCCAATATGTTTAACTCAGGGCAGGCAGTGAGTTGGGGACCTTCAAGCATATATATGCATGGTATGGAAGACGCACTAAATAGTTTTGTTGAATAAGCAAAATGTATGGAAGAATGGATGAATGGATGGATGGATAAAAGGATGGCTGCATAGAAGGCAAATGAGGAAGAAATGGTTGGATAATGGATTATAGCTGGAAGGAAGGACAGGTAGATGGAAGGATGGATGCAAAGGATAGCTGGAGAAACAGATAATAGATCATGGAGAGATGGAAAGATTAATAGAAGGATAAAGAGAGGGAAGGAGGGAGGGGGAGGAAAGGAGGCATGAAATGATGAATCAATAGAGCAACAGATGGAAGAATAGAAGGATGAGAAGCCAGATGGTAGATCTGTTACCCAAAACAGTACTGTGCACTATGAATTCCCATTTCACAGATGAGCAAACTGCAGCTCAGAGTGGTGAAGTCACTGGCCCAGAGTCAACAGCGTCATAGTGCAAAGCTGGGGGGTAGTCTGAATTCTGACCTTGGTCTGTCAGATTCCCAAGACCTTTTCTAAAGCACCTGCAAGTTACAGCCCCGTCCCAGGCCCTACCCCTGTCTCTTAGCACTCTGCAGAGCCCTCCTTGCAAGGCTTAGTAAGACTAAGATTTGGGAAAGGTGTTAAGGATGGGAGAGGTATTTACTTCCGAAAGATTTCATGTATGTGTTGGCTTGTGGTATTATCAACTAAGGATGAACTAGAGTGAACACTAAGCTTATTAGGGCACATACACTCACGCACCCACAGAAAACACATAAGCACATGGTACACATGGAATCCATCCACACGCACACAAGGCAGGCACTCACCTATTCACAGATTTGCACATAAGCCCACACATTTACAAAGCCATACACACCCCACGTATATGCATACAAAATACTCGCATGCTTATGTACTTAATTGCACATACATGTGCACACACAAAATCTTAACTCAGAAATGTTTTACACACATATGTACACATTCCCCAGATACATCGTATGCTCATACTGACACACCATATGCTGCACTGCACATAATATGTGCATACAGTTACACAGATTCACACTCCATAGCTGGTGGGAGAGTGAATATGGCGTCTGATTTCAATAAGATAACTGCTCTCTCCCTCCTCAGAAGGCAAAGCAAGAGGACTAGCTCAGAGTCACATATACAACTCATATGCAGATAGGCAATCATTTAACACACACAACCCATAGTCACGAAAACACTCACTCAAGGACACACCCACACTCATTCTAGGACACACTCACACACATGAAGACACTACACTAGCAAGACACATGAACTTCCTGCCCCCCAACTCATGCATGTGGGTTTGCTCACATGCACACACACACACTCAGAAGCACAGACAAAACAAGGCATACTCACATAATACCGCTCAATGTGACAGAGAGAAAGACACCATTCCACACACTGGCTTCAATCTGAAAAACTGAACTAAAAGCCTTTACCCATGTCAAGCCAACGGCCATATACAGTTCCCTCTAGGAACTGTACAGCGCCTGGACACAATGCATGGTGCCCCCCTCTCTGCTGGCTTTCAACCCTTGGGAGCAAAGATGTCTTTCCTCTCAGGGAGGGGAGAAAAAGAAGTAGTGTGGTGGGCCCCTGGAGGCTGAACAGGGAGCTGGTGAAGTTGAGGGAACAAGAGCAGGGAGACCAAAACCAGAGCAATCCAGCCCCACATATTGGGAGGGGTCCCCAAAAATAGAATAGGAAACCGCTACTAGGGGCATGGAGTGGAAGGGGAGAGGCAGGTCTGGAAGATGCTGAGGGAAGTTTGCAGCAGAGAACGCCCCCTCCTCTCTCCCAGGACCACCATTACTAATCCAAATGAGTCCCCTACTCCACCCCCAAAGCTCAGTGGAGGGGGTGGGTGGAGGAAAGTGATAGAAGGGAAGAGAGACATCCTGGAGCTTCTAGGGGCAGTAGCAACCCCTGTCCCAGTCATACCCATCTGTCTCTTAGGGCGAATTAGGGGAATAAATATTCAGCATAGTGAGGAGGAAAATCCTGGGGTGGGGGTGGGGGGTCCTGTGCAGTGGAGAGAAAAACATAAAGGCAAAAGGAGATACAAAGTCAAAGAGAGTAACAGAGACAGAGACTCGGAGACATAGAAATACAGGAGCAAAACAGAGGGGAAAAAATAGAGGGGGGGCGAGAGTGGGTGTTGATGAAGGGGAGAGACAGCTTTGAAGGGACTGCTCAGAGACACAAACAGGCAAATATCCTGACGGTGGAGACACTCGGAGACCCCGAGACTTCCCCATTCAGAGACAGGGTTTTTCCCAGTCCCCCAAACTACCCTCGCGCTCCGCCCCACTCAATTGGGACGCGGCTCAATTCCGCAGCCCTTTCCGCCTCCGCCCCGGCTAGAGCAAGCCCATTTGCCACTCCAACACTGTTCACTAGTAATAATAACAATAATAAACAGCACGGAGACGGCTGGAGGTCCAGGGGCTCCTCCGCCCCCACGTCCAGTACCCCGAGGGCGCCCCCAAACCTGGAGCGCGGGGAAACTGGGGGGCGGGGGCCCCCGGGGGCTGCGGCGACGGCGGCGGCTTGGGCACCACGCCCCCCGGGAGCGCCCCCAGCGCCGCGGCCACTCACGATTTTCTCGGAGGCGCCCGCGCGGGACACGGTGCCGTTAAGCCCCACGAGCGAGGGCAGCGTCTGCGACATCCAGTTGGTGACCATGGCCATGGTGCTCAGCACGGCCCCGATCTTGAGCAGCGGCACCGACATCGCGCCCCCGCCTCATGCCCCGCGGCACTCCGCCGCGCGTCTCTTCGGCCCGCCACCTGGCGCTCCGTCCCTCGCCACCCAGCCGCTCCCG
>NW_004567126.1:1468705-1480069 GCF_000260355.1 Condylura cristata | reverse complement strand
CTCTTAAAACCTCCGATGATCCGCGCCGCATTTAAACTGGCAGCCGGCCTGCTCCCACCACCCACGCTGGCAGGGGGCGGGAGTGTCGGGTCCCCACCCACCTACTGTCAGGACTTGGACCCCGGTCTCTAAAACCCGGGAGAGCCGGCATCCCGGGCCGCAGGGGGCGGGCACAGAGGGGGCAGCCTGGTCGGTGCCCAAGAATTGGACAGCGAAGGAAGGGCCTCCAAGGAAGGGTTTCCGCGGTGCCGGTACCACTCTGGGGACCCTTTGGTCTTTTCGGGACCAGGGAAACCCTGAGTGGCGGGTCCGGAGCCAGGATACATGACTCGGATGAAGGTGCGGAAATGAGGGGTCACTCCGACAGCTGGAGGGTTTCCCGTGACACCAAGGGACGGCTTTATAACTCGGGACGGTTGAACACAGAGAACATCTTACAAAAAAAGTCCCAGGAGGGTCCCCACTCAACTTGAACTTAGGGTGCAGACAGAAGGGACATTCAGGACCTTCCTGTACCCCCTCGGGCCTCGGGCCTGTCAGTTTTGGGGCTGGCAGTGTTCAGTGCCCCCACCTTCCACCCACGCACCAGCCCGCAGCCAGGGCGGCTGGGCAGCGGGGAGGAGCGCCCGGCGGGTTTTAATTTCCTCTGTTTTTCCCTGCACTCACGCCCCCTCCTGGCGTCCCCGCATCACCTCGCGCCGCCGTCGCCGTCGCCCTCAGTCCGCGGCCGCCGTCTGGAGGCGGCGATGACTCAGGCCTTTCTTTCCCTGGTTGTGGCAGCTCACGGAGGCAGGACGGCCCGCCTCGGGAGAAGCGCTGGACAACTGGGGGTCGGGGGGGGGGTGTCTGTAACTGTCCTTTTTCCTGAGCTTAACACCAAGAGGCAGGTTCTGACCCTGAGTGACCTCCAGCAATCACTTCTCTGTGCCTCAGTTTCTTCATCTGCAAAGTGGGTGGTTGTGAATCATGAGCCTAATATGGAAAGGCTCAAGTGTCCTGAGAGCCAAGTGAAAGATTTATTTAGCATCTATGTCCCAGGCACTGTGGATGACAGTCAAAAATGCTTGCCTTTGTGGAACTGAACATTTTATGGGGCAAGACAGACAAAAAATTAAAAGGGGGGAGGGAGTAAAATACATCAGGTAACAGGAAGAAGGGGGATACAGACTAAAGTGGAAAATAAACTTTAAGTAGAGAAGTTGAAGAAATGATATTTAAACAGAGACCTGAAGAAGATGGAGGAAATCATTTGAACATCTAAGTTCAAATGTTCCTAGCATGGCATGTGCAAAGGCCCTGGGGCAGGAGTGGGACTATTCAAAGAATACAGAAAAGAACAGGGTGGTTGGAGCTGAGTGAGCTGCGGGAGACTAGAAAAGAGATGGTGCTTGTAAAACATTTTGCGGGGTGTCTGGGACATAAGTGTTTCATGAATACTGCCATGTTATTATCGTGTACAACTGATAATGAGCTTTAAAAGGTGAAATGTATCCTTATCAATATGTTCTGAGCATTCATTTATAAGTGCTAAACACTTGGCAAGTGTGCTTGCTTTAAATTCCCATGAAAAGTAGTTCCCTATTTGCAGGTGAGAACCCTGGGCTCAGAGAGGAGAGGGGACAAGTTAAAAATGACCCAGCAAGTAAACAGGGACCCTAGATTTGAATCTAGGTCTATCTGATTTCAGACTCCAAAATCACTGGATTCTAAGGCTTAGAAGATATGGAACAATTATGTTCTCTTACTCTCTCACCACTGGTGCTTCGGGAAAGACAGGAGTGATCTAGACGCATCTGCACTTGCCATTTCTGCTTCCTCACCTCCTACCTCCTCCATGCTTCCCAAACTCCTCTCACCAAAAGCAATGGTGACCTTCCAACATGCCAGCCCACAGCCTCACACAGGCTCTCATTTAATTACTCTCACCAGTTAGGCTCTATGCATCATTCCCTGCTTCTTGAAAGTCATTTGCTTCTTGATTTCAAAGCCACCTAATTATTTCCTACTTCTGCTCCCATCCCCATTTCTCTGGCTGCACTGTCAGTGTTTCCTGCTTCCTCCTTAAATGTCTGTGTTTCTTAGGACTTTGTTCCAATCACTAACCTTTATTCTAAACACTGTACCTGACCCCTCACGGCCCCTCCCAGAGTTCTGGTTCTGTCTAGTGCCTTCTTATCTCATGGCTTTGTACTTTCTGTTGCCTACCCAGAACACTATTACCACAGACACATATGCAATTTGTTCTTTACATATTTATGTTCAGGATCAGAGCTCTGTCCTATCCTCTAGAAAACTACATTTCCCAAATCCCCTTGCACACTGACTTCCTGTTAGTGCCATCCAATGGGAGACAGTGGAGGGAGATTGGCTGGTAAGGAGGAAAGCGAAGAAGCTAGGGTATTTCTCCTCTCTTTCTGCTTGGGAGAGGGATGTTTTCTGATGTTATAGCTCCTTGGTCTCAATTCAAGAGCCCCCTTTTCATCACACAACCCTTCTGCTGTATCCGTCCAGCAACTTTTTGCTGTGGTTTATTGCTGGGTCCCCTGGTTCGCTTTTCAATTCTTCCATTTCATAGCTAACCAGTTCCCATGTATGCAGTTGACTTTCTTCGAAACACTTAGAATTGTTTGTTTCAATGGACATGGCTTAAGTGAGTGTATCTGAGGAACCTTCCTGGCCACCTCAACTGGCCCCACCACTCTGTCCCCTACTCTGTTGTTGTTGCTTTAATAATGTTTACTACCATGTAACATTGTTTATACTTTTATTTGTTTATGGTTTGTCTCCTCTACTGACATTCAACTTCACAAAGACAACTTCATGTCTGTATTTTTGACAGCTGTAGCCCTAGGGGCTAGACCAGTACTTGACATATAGTATGTGCCCAGGAAACTTTCACTGATTGACTAAATGAATCTAGAGCTGAGCTTCCCAAAGGTATAGCTACAGCCCAAATCTCCACCTGGAGCTCATATCCATCTGTTTCTTGCACACCTCCACCAGTGTGCTTCAACAAACTATCAATAATAGCATGTGACACTCACTAGAAATATCTCAGTCAAAATGATGCATAGTACCATGTACTGGTGATATACTGTAAAGAAGTCAAAACCATTGTTCTTGGGAATATAATGTGTTGCAACCAACTACAAATTGAAAAACAATTTAACACTTTCTTAAAATGTTAAACAGAAACATCCATAAGACCCAAAAATACCCCATAGAAATAAAAGCATATATCCATGAAAAGATTTGTATATATGTGAATGGATAAAACAACCCAGAGCCCTCCCTGGTGGCACAACGAGATAAAACACAGCACTACAAAGCTAGCCACAGTGGCTTCAGCACAAGTTCAATCCCTGGCTAGGGAGTTGACCCACATGGCACAGCAGACCTCTCCTGTCTCACCTGCTGCTCCCCTCAGCAGTGTACTTCATTGATCTTCCTGTTCTGCTCCCCAATCTGTCTCTCACTGCCCCTGCACCTCTGGCCTGTACCGCAGTTCTGTATGCATAAGTAAATAAATCTTTTGAAAACTAAATAAATAAAACAATCCAAAAGTTCATCAACTGGAGATTGGATAAACATACTTCAGTACATCCATGTTATAAATGCCATTTTGCAGTAAGGAGAAATGAGCTGAAAGACGCAATAATGTGGAAGGACCTCAAAAATATTTTGCTAACAGAGAGGAGCCAGGCACAAAGGCAGCATTTGGTATGATTTCACTTACACAACGTGCTCAGAAAAGACAGATCTCTAGAAACAGGAAATGCACTCATGATTGTGTGTGGATGGACTACAAGTGGACATGGGCACCTTTTAGGGGTGTGGACGTATCCTAAACCTAACTGAAATGATGTTTGCACAACTCTGTAAATTCACTCAAATGGCTGAGTTGTATGACTGTGTGTCCTGCAGCCAGTCCCAACAGGGTGTATAGGTGAAGGCTGCCTCACACCAAAAAACAATTCTTGGATGCCAGTAGATAACCAAGAATCCGACTCAGTTCTGCTCAGTTTTGACCCAAATTGACCCACCCAAACTGACCCACCCAAAGACAGCGTCAGGGTCCGCAGGTTAAGACCGCCCTCCACGTTGGCACCAGTCACAAGCCCCAGGCAATCACCTGTGCTGTAGACCAACTAGCCACAGACTGGAGGCCCTGAGACACCCCACTAATCTGGGCTCACAGCAAACCCAGCTTATAGCTCTGCTTTTTGCAGACGGGCTATATGCCAGAGTTTCTTATAACCCCCTCCTCAGGTTTGCTTAATTTGCTATATAGAACATAGAAAATCTCTTTATTCATGGCTTGACTGATTTATTATAAAAAATACTTAGCTCAGGAATAGCCAGGAGGGAGAGATACAAAGAGTAAGGTATGAGAAAGGGCAAAGAGATACCTTTTTCTCAGGAGAAAAAGGGTATAGACACCCTCTCTAAGTGTGCCAATCTCCCCCAAATCTTCATCATCCTGGAAGCTCTCCAAAGTGCCTCCTTTGGGACTCTTAAGAAGGCCTCATGACATAAGGCCTGATGGCTCCACACACTGCTCTCCTTGCACTTGGAGGTCAGCACAGTGGACTGAAAGTTTCCACCCTCTAATCACATGGCTGGTTCCCCTGGCAACCAGCCCCCCCACTTTAGTTGTCTCCCCAAAAGTCACATGTGATACCTTTGACACATAGGTGCCCCCAAACTCCAAGAACCAGAGATGAGGGGCAAGTCTCAGAGGGGCAACTGGTTGAAAGTGTATTTGCACAGCGGCTGGACCCCAGGCTCCTCCACCAGGCCCAGTCTACCCCTTCCTTCTCCTGCATACAAGGAGGTGGGATCCCCAGGTCTAGGCTGGCCTGATAAAATACAGAATAGATAAATAAACAAATAAGTAAACAAGCACCTTTGTCATGCTCCACACAGGAAATTTCAAGGCTTTTAGGAACTATGAGTCAGGAACTGTAGATGAGAACCAAATAGGATATGAACGAACGATAACTATTTAAAAGAAGAGCATTCTTCACCTTTTCCTGCAAGTCCCTCTTTCCTGAGATGTTTATATTAACATGAAAACGAGTCTTCCTTAACTTTGGTGCCCCAGGATCCTGTTTCACCCACTCTGGTCTCAGATGCGCTCACAGGTAGAAACTAGTGAACTAACCGCTTTCCTCTTCCTTCTCATCCCTACTCCTCCATTCAAACGAGCACCAAAGCCAGCTGATTGTGATGTGGAAATAGCCACAGCAAGTGTCTTCTCTCTATCACCAACTTCATTGTAAGGGTCATGTTGGGGAGTGCTGGAGAGTGAGTGTTTGCGGTGCCCCGCCCCTACACACAATTTATATGTTGGGCCCTAACCCCCAATGTCACAGCATTAACTCTTTGGGAAGTGATAAGGTGATAAAGGTGGTAGTCTTATGAGTGAGATTAGTATCCTTCTGCACGAGACCCCAAGAGCACGGCCTCATCCCTTTGACCACATGAGGACACAAAGAAGATGTTAAGAACCTGGCCCTCACAAGACGCAGTACCTGCTGGCACCTCAACCTTGCTCTTCCCAGCCTCCAGAACTGTGAGAAATAAAATTTCTGTTGTTTATAAGTCTCATAGTCTATAGAATTCTGATATAGAGCCACAGGAGAAAAAGGGTTTGTAACTTGCTAAGGTTTATTGTGGACTTGTCATGTGCAAGCACCACTGACAGTGATTACAGGTGATTGCAGGTGATAACTCAGGTAACTCAGAATATCACTGTGAAGTAGATAGGATTACAATTTCTACTTTAAAAAAGGAAATAGTAGCATCGAGATGCCAAGAAAATTTTCTAAAGGTCTCCAGGATTCTATGCCCAGGCAGGTGGGCTCCAGCAGCCACTGTACCCATCCCCAAGGGAAATAAGAAATGTCCATCCAGACCACACATCATGTACTAAAACCAGCTCCAGGTGGATTGTACATATAAATGAATCAATTGTACATATAAAGGTGAAAGGTAAACAATAGAAGAATATCCTCATTACTCTGGGGTAAGCAAAGATTTCCAAAAGGGGACATTAACAGGTACTAATCTCAAAGGAAAAAACATAATGTGAACATTAAAATTCAAAAAGAATCATTAAGAAAATGAAGACAAACCACACAGTAGGAGAAGATATTTACAATCCTTATATCCAACAAGATTTATATCCTGATTTTGTATTTATATAAAATATGAATAGCTATAGATGTAAAATCTAGAGATAAAGATACACATTTTTCTACATATCAGTAAGAAAAAGAAGTTCCTTTTGTGAAATAAATAGACATTTCACAAAAGGAGAAGCCCAAGTAGTCAACAAAGACATGGAAAGATATTTAACAGTATTATGGCATCAAATAATGTACATTACACCCATAATGTGACACCTATACACATCCACCCAAAGGTCTAGAATAAAAAAGAAAGACGACACCGGCCCTCTCTGGTGGCACAGTGGGTTGGGGCACAGCACTACGAAGCTGGTGGCGGCCACTTCAGTGCGAGTTCGATCCCCACCTTGAGGTGACCCACATGGCCCAGCAGACCTCTCCTGCTCCCCAGTGTACTTTGTCAATCTGCCTGTTCTGCTCCCCACTCTGTCTCTGATGAATCCGCTCACCACCCCTGCACCTCTGGCCAGTGCCCCTTTCTGCATGCATAAATAAACCTTTAAAAAAAAAAAAGACGACACCAGGGCTGGTGGAGATGCTGAGCAGCAGAACACCCTAGCTGTGGCGTGGAGGTCAACTGGTCAACTCAGAACACTTTGGCACTTTGTATCCAGCAGCATCTTCTAAAGCTCCGTGTCATTTCCCCCATGACCCAGGGATTCTACTCATCACATCCAGTTGGGTCTCATTAGTTGCAGATTCCATATTGGCAAACTCACTCCAGTGTATTTGTAACCCCAAATCAATACTCCCCAGGCTCGTGTGGCCATTCTGGGACCATGCAGAGTGGTGGCAACTGATTCTCAGTTCAAGTTGTCAACTAAGGTTCAATAGGGTCATGCTCTACCTTCTCGTTTCAGCTCTAATAACTAAATAAGTGTCTATTCAGTGCCAAACTTTTGTGCTTTTTACTAAAGATTTCCCTGTTTTAAGTGGCGCCCATGCCTAGACTAAATTCTGTTTAGTGTTCCCAAGCAGAAGAGGGCTGTGATGTGTCTATTGGAGAAAAAGCATGTGGTTGATAAGCTCTGTTCAGGCATGAATTATGGTGCATTGGGTTGTGAGTTCAACAGTAATAAATCAACAGTGTATGTTAAATAAGGCATTTGTAAACACCCATTAAACAAGGTAGCATACTGTCTGGTTGACAAAAATGTAACTAGAGGAATCTAGCCCCCAATGATTCAATGCAACGATTCATTATTTGCTAATTCAGTGCTCATGAGGTCTTTATACAACATAACTACTGTGAAAAAAAAAAAGATAATCTACTGTCTTTGTGTACCCAGCAGAAATGCAAACAAACTTTCAGTGAAGACTTGTAGCCTGGTGTTTATATCAGCACCAAGTCTCAGCTACAAACATCACCAGCCCAAATGTCCAGTAACAATACAATGGATATATTTTGGGATATTCACCAACACAGAACATCATAAAGCAGTAAAAACAAGCCATCCAGCCCAAAACAATACTTGTATTTATATAAAACATGAATAGCTATAGATGTAAAATCTGGAGATAGAGATACACAAATATCTTGCAAACATTAGGAATCACGTAAACATTACATGTAGCAAAATAAACTAAATGCCAAAAAAATTACATACTGAATGACTCCATGAAGTCAAAAGGCAGATCAAACCACCAGGTGGTGAGAGAGGTCAGCTTAGCGGTTAGATGTTTTTTGGGGGGAGTGGTGACCAAAAGGAGCAGGAGGATTCCACCAACCTATCAACCTACTGTTGGTAACACTATTTCACCTCAAGACAATTTATCAAGCTCCATCTTCAAGATGTCTGCGCTTCTCTGTAGTTATCTTTTACATTAAGAAGAACACTTACTTTAAAACATGAATGAGGTATCAATTATAAAATATCAGTTCCATCTCCATTTGATGAGCAGCAAATAAAAAATATAAAATTTTCCAATCAATGACACAAGCAAGCAAAACTAGCTTGCTTGCAACAAGCCAAGGAGAATTGTCCATTATTTCATTCACACACAAAACGTGAATTCCTGTGCACAAATTCACAGCTTTGCACCCCTCGCTACAAAACCTGGCATTAGCTTTCCATCCTGTGGCTGGTGTTTGTGTTTGCCTTGGTTACAGCAAATGTCTGGGAATGATGCTGAAATGTGTCCCCTTTTTCTCCACAGAAGTCTCCCTGGGTCATCTCTCTTACCACCTTTGCTTGCCTGATTTGGAACTCTAGGAGGAGGTTGAGAAGGAGACAGTGGCTTTGTTGGGGACCTCAGTCACTAGACAATGAGAAGTACACACCTCCTGCCCCCAAATGTGAGTCCTGCCATTATGCCTCTGCTGCCTCCAATTTGCCTCAGGCTCCTGAAATTATTCTGTCTTCAGCCTCTCCCCACTCCAGCCTGCCTTCAGGCTGTCCCTCACACAAACCCAACCATCCCTGGCTTTAAAACCTTCTATTTAGACAACAACAACAAAAAAAAGCAAGCAACCCAATTCTAAATGGACAAAGGACTTGGACATACATTTCTCCATGGAAGATACACCACTGACCACTGGACACATGGAAAGATGCCCGACCTCAGTGACTCCTGATGAAATGCGATCCAAACCACAATGATCATCTCACCTCCCTCAGGATGGGTTAGACTAAAAAAGTCAGCTAATGACAACTGTTAGTGAGAAGCTGGAGAAGTTAGAATGCAGAAGCACCAGTGGGAAAAACTCAAAATGACCCACCTCAGTGGAAAATAACATGAAGAGCCTTGAAAATTTAACACACCCTCACCACCTGATCCACAACGCACTTTCTGGCTCATGGCTGCTTGATGACCGTGGCCCCCAGAGGCTACAAGGGCTACTGGGTGTGGGGTTGGGCTAACCCTCCTGGTTTGTGCACTGCCTGTGATGGCCAGGTGGTGACGAAACCACCCAGTGGACATTCCTTGGATTGAATTCCTGTCATTCAGCCATGCAAGATGGTGTAACCAAAAAAACAGGTCTCAAAGAGACATGTGTATGGGCGTGTTCAGAGCCACGGGATTCACTCTAGCCAGACTGAGAAGGGACCCAAATGGCTATGGAAGAATGAACAGCTAAACTAAATATGGCATGTCCATAAGATGGAATGTTCTTCAGCACTAAAAAGGAAGGAAATTTTGAAACAGGCTACAAGGCAGTTAAACCTTAAGAATGGTATGCTGAGTGAAATAAGCCAGATACAAAAGGACAAATGACTCCATTTACTTCAGGTCCCTACACTAGTCAAAGTCATAGAAACAGGACAGGAACAGTGCAGCTCAAGGGGAGAAAAGAACGCAGCATTGTTGTTTGATGTATGGGCAGTTTCGCTTCTAGAAGGTGAAAAGGGACCTAGGGAAGGGGTTGATGATGCCCCTCAGTGTACTCAGCACTTCCAAACAGTCCAACTTTTCTATGATGTGTATTTTGCTGCAATTAAAAATAAAAAGTTTAACTCTACTACTTAAACATAAACAAGCACACACATGCACACATCTCCCTTCTATGGCTTCTCATTGCTAGTTCAGTAAGTTGTAAAATCCATAACCCTGCTTTCAAGGCTCTCACAGCCAGATCACAGTCTACCTGTTCAAGCTCGCCTCCTTTCTCACCTTCCCAGCAAACTATCCACGCTCCATCTGATTCCTTTCTTCAGAACCCACTTTGTGCTGTTAGGTCTTGTTAGCTCAGCTCAAGACCCTCTTCTACATAAAATGTCCACCTTCAAATCTTCACACGCTCATGCTGCAAGACCACCTTCACCCGTCAAATGCCACCTCTTCCAGAAATACTGCCTGACCCTTGACATTTTGTACATTGCATTATGCCTGTCTCCCCAGGACCATTCAACAGAGGGTTATGTCACACCACCCACAACCCCAGTGGTTTGTTCAATGGCTGTCACATAAGTATTACTAGAGAAATTAGAAAAAATCTGGCTCTTCGTATGCTTACCATGTATTTTTCTTGGGGGGCTAACAGGTGAAGAGTTATTTGCTATTTCATTCCATGACTCCAATGTTCTTTGAGATTCTTTCTCCCACACTATGGTTCCTGCCTCCTCATCTGCTAAGCAGGCTCAGCTGCTAGCTGCCCTGAACTGTCTGGTTAAAATTGTGTATAAATAAAGTAGGAGTAAATAGGCACGGAGGTCCTGCTGCTTCCGGAAATGACACAAGCAAGCTCTACATCCAGACTCTGCAGAGTCTATTTTGACTCATCTCTGCTCTTTTCTGGTTCCTCCTTATTTTTCAACTAAGCTCTGAACAGATGAAGACAAGAGACACACCAGGTTCCTACTCTGGGCGTGAAGACATGCTGATCTCAGACACAAGTTCCCAAAAAGCAGAAACGAAGTCTCTGGCCCATTATCACAACACCCTTCTCCCCAGCACAGCCTGATTCAACATCCCAAACATCCTTAAATCTTCCATCCCACCCCTTGAGCGTTCAAACTCTCACCCAGTCTTGGGGGTCTGATATAAGGCACACAGAGGCGTTCCACGGGAATGCATCCCATGCATACATGAATGCACGAATTAACAAAAACAGCAAGTTACTGCCAGTACTTCCAGGCACTGACATGGAATTCTGAACAACAAAGCTGCCCACTTCAGCATCTGGGGCCCTGGAAACCCCACCCTCCGTGAGTGATCATGGACACATGGACAGTCACTATCCACACGCACAACAAAGCCCAGTTTGAACAATGCCAAGTACTAGCCCCTACACACACACACACACACACACACACACACACACACACACAGACAACACAGACACAGTCCTATTGGGTCAGGCTTAGAGTAAGGTGACTGATGTGAGTTGTGCCTGTGCAGAGTTGAAGACTTGTCTTAATTTTTGGTGTTTTGTTCATCATTGTTTGCAATTATTTTTATTTTCTTACAATACTGCATTAAAATATTATTTACCTTGGTTACTAAGGATTTTTTGGCATTCCCTTTAATTTTGCATTCCAGTCCAGTGCCTCTCTTGCCTCACCCTGCCTCCCAACCCCAACATCTTCACAAAGGGATACACACAATTTCTGCACTAACTACATTTGACCACTAGGTGTCGCCCCAGCTCCTTCATCTTGGGCTAAGGTCCAACCCAGCTCTTCCGTAGGAAGAAAATATCCAATTCACTTATAATCTGGGAATCCTAGAGATG
>NW_004567126.1:1449950-1468530 GCF_000260355.1 Condylura cristata | reverse complement strand
ATTTCCTAAAGGAACTCACTTTGTTTTTTTTCTTTAAGATGTATTTATTTATGCATACAGAACTGGGGTACAGGCCAGAGGTGCAGTGAGAGGATTCACCAGAGACAGAGTGGGGAGCAGAACAGGCAGACTGACAAATCACACTGCTGAGGAGAGCAGCGGGTGGGTCAGGAAAGGTCTGCTGCTCCATGTGGGTCACCTCCGGGATGGGGATTGAACTCATGATGAAGTGGCTTCAGCCTCTCAGTGCTGTGCCACCAGGGAGGTCCCGGATCTCACCTTATGAAGGAGAATATCGCCTTAACCCCAAATAGTGCTGCCCTATAATGGTGGAATTTCAAGCAAAGATGGAATTTCCTGACACCTCTGCTACAGGAATTGTGAAATGAGTATGAAATTGTCCAAGGGGAAACTCGTCCCCCCCCCCAATTCTTTCTTGGCACAGAGGTCCCAAGGCTTGAGAAAGAAAGAAGACTCCATTCATTTACCCAACATGTTTGTTGTATACCTGCTGGTTCTCTTATAGGCACCAGAGACACAATAAAGATCATGGAACCCTAAAAAACTGGATCTCTACGGGTAGACAGACAAGTGAAAGAAAATGGTGGAAAATTAGTGACAAAGGTAATGAAGAGTAGGATCTCAGAATAGTGGTGGGAAGATTATTTTAGGTGGCTGGTCAGGGGTGGCCTCTAGGAGGCGGTGACACTTCAAGCAGATAGAGAAGTAGAGAATCAAGTAGCTACCTGGGGGAAAGTGTCCCAGGCAGAAGGGTCTGGCAAGTGCAGAGACCCTGGGGGATGCATGAAAATGGAACTACTTCTCCCCTCACTTCCTGTGAAGATCCCAGGAAAGAGGTGACCCTCTCCATTAAAAGAAAAAACAAAACAGATAATCTCATAGATCTAGATCTAAGGGAAAGCTTCTCAGTGGTTAGAAAAAAGCACCTGGGCCCTCCCTGGTGATACAAACGGTTAGAGCGCAGCACTAGGAAGCTAGCCAAAGCCACTTCAGTTCCATCCCAGCCAGGGAGGTGATCCACATGGCGAGGCAGACCTCTCCTGACCCACTTGCTGCTCCCCTCAGCAGTGTATTTCAGTAGATCTGCCTGTTCTGCTCCCCACTCTGTCTCTGGTGAGTCCTCACATGGCTGCCCCTGCCCCCTCTAACCTGTAGCCTGTACTCCATTCTGTATGCATAAATAAATAAGTCTTAAAAAAAAAAAACAGAAAGAAAGAAAGCACTTTTCCCAAAGGGAGGAGGGTGGAACTTGATCCTGGCATGCTCCCTGGCAGCCCCGGGCATTCCTTTCCTTTTAATCTCCCCTCTCCTCATTCCTCACAGTCACACCAGCTTCCTTGCTGCTCTCCAGACACACTAAACTTCAGGGCCTTTGCACTTGCTGTCCCTCCCCACCCACTACACTCCATCTTGAGCTCTCTTTTCCCTGGATACATAGAAACCGCCCTCTCTCACTGCCTTCAGATGTCACCTCAAATATCACCTCCTTAGAGACATCATGTCTGACTGCACCAGCTAAAATACCCCCAGTTCATCACCATCACTATTTCATCCCCTTTACTATATTAATTAGTTAATTATTCTACATGTCACTTGCACGTATTATATGTTGATTTACTTGTTGACATTGTATCTTACGTTTATTCTATTACTATCTGTATCTTCTATCAGAAAGTTCAGCTCCAGTAGGGCAGAGATTTAATGACTTGATTCATGGATGATTCCCCAGAGCTGAATCATATTTACTGATTGAATAGACAAACGAATATTTTCTAGAAAGGACCTTTGGTGAAATCCAGGGTACATCTGAGACTTAAGAGGAGGCTCTGGGAAATGATGGAGGGGGAGGAAAGGGAACAGAGCATCCATTCTCCAGATTCTTTTCCCTGGGGCTCCAGGCTGGGTGGACAAGCTAAATAAAGGCTGACACCATTTTGTTGTGGTGGTGTTGTAGCTACGACCCTTCCGTGCCTGTGGCGGCCTCCAGGACGACTGGCAGCCCCTCCAACAGATGACCCCAGTTTAGCCCCGCCCCTTCCATCACCTCGCCCCCCGGTCCACCGACGCTCGTATGCCCCGCCCCCCAAGATGCCGCGTTTAGCCCCGCCTCTACGAAGACTCTCATTAGTGCCGCCCCCAGCCGCTCTCGCCCCCCTTCCTGGGGTCGGATGAACTCATTTTTCGACAGCTCCTCTCAAGGCCTCACACACAGCCAATTTTGACGAGAAGATAAAAAATCTAGAGTTCTTGAGGCGCAAACAAGGATGGGGAGAATCCCCAGGTGCTGTTTCTAATGGTCCTTCTGGAAATCAAATTCAACTTTACCCTGGTCCCTTCCTGTCAAGCAGTCTCTCCGGCTTATGCCTCTTTTGGCGTCTGGTTCTTTACTTCTCTTTGGCATCTAATATATGCAGTGTGATAGGCATCCAGCACACTTCCCATCCCTCCTAGTTAAGAGGCTAAGGATGGAGAAATAGCACTATGAGGATGGAGAGCCCACAACCTCTACTTGTGATCTGGTGATCCTTCTATCTAGAATCTAAGCTCCAGCTTTTCCAATGTCCCCCTTGGGCTGTGTACACGGGTCAGGTTTTTTTCTTCTGACCCAGAAAGAGAAGATGTAAGTACAATTTTTTCCCTGAGCTTCTACCTAAAATCCCTACTAGTGCCTACAAATGTACTGTCCACATAAAGTGGGTTATTTAACCAAGAGCAAACCATGTGAACTCACTGTCTTTTCTATTCCTAAACTGTCTGAGCTTAAGCAAGTGTCTAAACTTTTCTGTGTCTCAATGTTTCCACCTGTAAAATAGTAAAATAGGTAACAATAGTACCTGCTAGCAGAGCCTGCAGGATTAAATGCCTCAGATCATGTTGTATGCTTGAAACAGACCCAGTATACAATAAGACTTAAAAAACATTAACTGTTGTTATAATCATTATTTTTCTCTTAGCTCCTACAGATCTGAGGCTTGAAGAGGCTCCCATTCTCAAGATGGAGGAGGAAAGAGGCTTCTAAATAGCTGAAGAAAGCTTGGACCTTACAGGTTTTGCAAGCCCCCCCACCCCAAGCTTGCCCAAAGAGAGGAAGCTACTGACTTCTGGGAAAGCATGACTGAAGTATACAGGCAACACACACGCACAGATACGCATACATGTCTGTGTGTGCACAACCTTTACCCTTCCCACCCCTTTTAGTGTGATTTATTCAAAAGCACAGAAAGGCACAGGGTCAGCCCAAAGCTCCCACACAATCACACTTGCTCACACACATTTGCTACAACACCCAGGCAAATCGACTGGATCACTGAGACACTGACACACAGTCCTTTACACACAGCTCCGCTGCTCAAACCCCACCAAGATTAACACTTTCCTCACTCACTGTCACATCGCCCGTCACACACAGACACACAAGTCCCAATGGCAGGATCACAAACCTCTCACTGTCACACCAGCCTTCCCAATACAGGCTGTCTGTCATACACAGGCTCCCTAGCATACAAACACCCTCTCCCATACACCCCAACTCATGCTCAGTTGGATACACACCTGCACCGTCACACACACAAACTCTGTCACACCCAGCCATGACACAAAGGTACACACATTTATCCAGCACCTCACACATGTCCCTGCCAGTCACTTCCACGTGAGTCCCACTCTTTCCCCACCCTGGGGGTGCAGGGAAGGAATAGGGGGTTTTCAAAGCTGGGCACCTCCAGCCATGATGGGGGGAGTGAAGGGTAAGCAACACCCTAGCCCCCATGAAGTTCCCCCCAAGCCCCAATCAGCTCCAGCGAAATGGTGGGTGTGGGCTCCGGGTCACCGAGGGGCAGAGAACCCCGAAGCTGACATCAGACAGTCCCCCAAATCAACCCAGCTTGAGGCTGGATTTGAAGCCCCCACTCCCTGAAGCCCAGTGGAATCCCAGCCCCTCCCCGGCTGCACTGACCCTAGCCCCTCGCAGCCCCAGGAGGAAGGGGGTAGTGAAGCCCTAAACCCCGTTTCTGTGGGAACGCTCTAAACCTCTCCCCTCCTCCCCAGCATCCTCTGAGCTCACACCTGCCCACCGGGCCCCTACCTGTCCGGCGAGGCCTGAACACAGCAGCGGCAGCAGCAGCAGCGGTGGGACCGTGAGCGGCCACATGACGCGCCCCCGGCCCGGCGTCCGGATCCCCCCACCCCCCGCCCACCCTAGTGGCGTCTCGGCGCGGGGACCGCCACCATGCGCGACCCCGCCCGCCCGGGCGACCTTCAACCGCCGCCTCCCCCGCCTCTCCGGCGGCCGGGATTCCGCCCTACCCCCGCCCCCTCGCAGCTTAGAGTCTTTGTTGCGGGCTCCGCCCCCCGCCCCGCCCCCAACTCGTTTGTGGGAGCCACGGATGGGGTCTGGGGGCCCGGAAGGGTGAGGAGCTGACGCTGGGAGGATAGCTGGGATGTGGTTTGCAGCCCCCTAAGCCCTATGAGGGTGGGACACGGAGATGGGGGAGGAGGGTTCCATCACGTGTCTGTTAAGTTTTACCTTCCTTGGATCTTTCCCACGTTGAGGATGGGGGTGCGACGGGGACTTAGGAGGATGCAGAGTAGGAGGAAGATCTGGGAGCAAAGAAAAGAAATTGATACCTGCTTCTTTAAAGAATGAAGAATCGATCACGAGAGAAACCGAGGCAGAGACAGAGAAATTGGATATTAGGTTAAGGAGGTCATCTTTGTGACAGGAGGATGGAGCAGTGGGAGACAAAAACAGCGGAAGGAGACTGGACAGGCAAACAGACAAGCCATCTGGTGGGCTAGCCACGCTGGTGGGCCTGAGCCCCAAAGGGACATTTTCAGTTTTTACTCTCCCTCCCACCTCATTACTCCTGGGACCTCCCACTCAGTTTCCCTTCCCCCTCCCACCTGTGACAATCTTTTGTTCAATGGTCCAAGATGAGTGATCACAACCTGAGAGAATGAAAATATTAAGGCTCCTTCACACAACTTTATTCTCTTGTAACAGTCATCCTTGTCCACCCTGCCTCCCTCTGGAAGCCCTCCAGTCTTTCTTCGCACTCACACTTCGTTGCCTCATCAGTCATCTTCCTACCTCATTGCCCCAAATGACTGGGGGCTGGAGGGGAGGGAGCATGTTGGCTATGAAGGAATCAGCCATGAAGTACAGGGAGTGGAGAGGTATGACCATTGTTAGGGCCCGACAAAGAGCCAAGCGGATAGCACAATCTATGGATGGTTTTGTCAAAGCAAGGAAGAAGTGCTTGGTGCCAACCAACCTGATTTCGACGTCATTTCTTGGCTTTGTGGTCTTAGCAGTTTCCTTCCTAGAGCTGTTGGGAAACTTCTGTGACTTTAGTGTAAATAGGGCAACCTCGCCAGTGCTTGAGCCCAGAAGGCATTACACAATGAAGCCATGGCACACAGGAATCAGCAGAATCTAAGCCATCAGGCTCATTCATCTTTGCATCGTTTCCCTATGGAAACGGTCCTTTACCCTTCAGGTGTAAATGTGGAGTAGAAGAGGGTATTGGTTCATGCAGTCCACAAACTCTTGAACAAGAGTGGGTTGCAGTCACCACTGGGTGGGGGAGGTCTTGCATGTCCCTTCTCTGCAGAGTACAATGTTTGTTCATGCTACATTTTGGGACAATGGACAATGTCCTCCTCAAGCTCTGGTTACCTGATATAGTCATTGTCATGATAAAGCCATAGCTTGTGTTGTGTAGATTCTTTTCCCCTTCTTCCTGTTCTGTTCAATGTCAGAAGTGATTGCTCCTGCAAACTGCATTTCCTAGGCTCTCTCTCATCTGGCTAGACTCAGCCAATGGGGTGGTGGGAGAAAAGAATGTCCCTTTCTCTACTGTGGGTATCCTAGCAATGGCTGTTGTGTCTCCTCTTTACTCACAGACCCACTGGGTACGCCCCACCATGGCTCAGCTCCTGCCAGGTTGAGTAGACACAGCTGTGGTCATGACCATGATATTGAGTGTACTGGCTAGGGTCCAGTCAAGGAAACAAAATTCACACTAGGCAGTTCAATAATGAGAATGTAATATGGGAATTTAGTCACAGAGGTATTAATTTTGCTTTAAGAGTAATGGGATAAGGTGAATCAGCTCTACAGTAGCAAGCTGCCATCTTCCCAACTGACTTTGGTGTCAGTTACAGTCTCAGTGACTGTGATCATTGTCCTATTGAACTGTAATGTGCGCCCTCATCAGCACCCTGGCTTTGCTGGAGTCAGCATTATGGTCAGTACTGTGGGCAGTGTTGGTTATTTATGGTTATGTGGTGGTTAGTTTCTTGACAGTGCTCAGTCATAATCACTGTCCAGGTTGTACTGTGGTCTGTTTCCTGTGGTGACTTGATGCTATGGTCATACTGTGGTCTGAGTCATACTCAGTGTTCTATTTGTACAGTGGTAAGCTTCAAGGTAAATGCTATCATGAGCACGGTATCTACCTTTCTCTGAGTAGTGTTGTGATCAGAATTTTAGACTATTGAAGAGAGATTGACTTGTCAAGGATGCTGTGTGACCAAACATGGACCAGGTGACTTAGGGTCAGACATGGGGCAAGGTTACACTCTACAGTGAGCAGAGGCAACATGGAGGGGCATTTGGAAGCCAGCCAGTTCTCATCCCTTAGCCACTGGGTTTTCCTAATTGGCACAGGAGCAGTGATTGATGCTCTCTTCAGGACTTTGTTTTCCCATCCCTACACAGGGCCTGACACAGAGAAGATGATCAAGAACATTTTAATGAGTGAATGAATCCATACCATGCATGTCTAAACATGTCTTTACTCTTAATGATCTCTCTGTATGCCATTCAGAACTCCTTTGTTAGCAAGTGGCAGAAACCTAACTTGAACTGGCATTAAGAAAAAGGGGGAATTACAATTGAGATGGAAAAAAAATGTACAAAATGATGTAAAAATAAACTTTTGTAAAAAATAAAATAAAATAAAAAGAAAAAGGGGGGGAAGCCTATTTATTGGCCTACATGCTGGTGGGGGGGGTGGAATCTAGTTGTAATGGCATTCACACATGGCTGGATCCAGGGATTCTGTTATATCACCATAATTCCTTGTCTCTCCATTCTTGTATCTTTTACCTTGTGCAAGGACTCCTTTTTAGCTAAGATATGGTTAAGATTGTCCCCAAAGGGTCTTTCTTTGTTCAACAATGTGAACCAAAAGAATTTGCAAAATACAGGCTCTCATTGGTCCAGCCCAAGTCTTGTCCCCATCCTTGAGCCAATCATGGTTCAGAGAAGTTATGTGGCATGGCCAGACATAGTTTATACAACATCCTCCTGAAGTCAGAGAATGGAATTTGCCTCATCCAAACTACATAGGTAGAAAATGGGCAAATATGAGATTTTTATCATTGAAAGAGGGAAAGAATGTTGTGCAAGCAAAAATCAAATAATGGTAGGATGACTCTCCGTGACAGTTTTACCTTGTAGTGTGCATTACTATACTTCAGGGGTTGCAAGGCTTAGAAGTATTTTTTCCAGACTCCCTTGCAGCTAGATTTCCAGAGGCCAATTACGTTTCTATCAATTGAAGTATGAACTGTGTTGGTGGGACTGAATAGAAGTCATCTTTCTGCTCAATCACAGTGACTTCTGGCATATACACTGGTGAAGACATTGGATTTTCCTACAGGGATGTTATTGTCCCCAGTCACCAATGTCACAAGCTTCTGTTGACAGGCAATTGCAGATGACAATGATTGTAAGTTCCAAATCTCTAATTTGCAACTAAAGTGATGAATTCTTTTCGTTCAAAATAAATTCACCGAATTATAACAGACAATTCACCCTTTAAAATGTATGATTTGATATATTACATTATTAATTTTTAAGTTGTAGTAAAACATATATATAACATAAAATTTGCCATTCCAACCATTTTTGAAATGTACAATACAGTGTTGTTTACAACTTTGCAGTGTTTTACAACTGTCCCCTTTATTTCCATCTTCCCAAACACTCTGTCACCATTAAACAACAACTTACCCTTTCCCCTCTAACCAAAACCTAAATCCTCTAGTTTGCTTTTTGTGCCTATGAATTTGTCTATTCTAGACATTTCATATAAATGCAATCACACAGTACCTGTCCTTTTGTGTCAAGCTGCTTTCACTTAGCTTAATGTTTTCAAGGTTCATCTGAATTATAGCATGCATCAGAATTTCATTCCTTTTCATGACTGAATAATATCCAGTGAATATTATCCACGTCATGCTTATCCATTATGGTGATGTATTCTTGACGTCATAGGTTCCTAGTTTTATTTCCCAACCTCCTGTGAATAACAGAGACTGAAGCTTCTAAGTAGGCCAATTTAAAAGTGATAATCTACAGCAAGTTTTCTGTAGAAGTTTTTTTTTTAAAGATTTATTTATTTATTCATACAGAACTGGGGTACAGGCCAGAAGCAGAGTGGGGAGCAGAACAGCCAGATCAATGAAGTACACTGCTGAGGGGAGCAGTGGGCAGGTCAGGAGAGGTCTGCCACGCCATGTGGTCACCTCTGGGGCAGGTGGGAATCAAACTCATGCAGAAGTGGTTTAAGCTTCTTAGTGCTGTGCTTTAACCCGCTGCGCCACCAGGGAGGGCCATTCTGTAGAAGTTTTAAGCTTTATCTAGAGACCCACCCTCCTGCCTCACAATGGTTTTGTAAACATCATACTCCCTGGCTTGGGTTCTTGTTTCCAACAAAAAAGTCTTGATTGATAAATACCTGGAATGTTTATTCCTCTTACCCACTTGGAGAGGGCCTCAATATGTATGAAGCTCAAATATATCAGGCTAGTTAGTGCTACATCTCTTTTATAGGAACCATCCTCACTTATCCAGATCCCAATAAGAACTCATTTCCATGCATTCTTTCTTTCTTTGAATTCTTGCAATGACCCAGTGAGAAATTTTTATCCCCAAGCCTCAGAAAGTTTAGGCAAATTCATTAAGGCTATTCAATTATAAAAGGGAATTCAAACTCAGTTCAAAGTCAATCTGACTCAAAGACAACCCACTACCCTTAGTAGAATTATATTGGGTTATTTATTATGCAGCTTTCCTTTCACGTTGAATTCACATGGATAACTAAGAGTCAATCCTGCTAGTAACCCCTGGAAGAGGGCATTGAACCTGGTCCTCCCAGTTGTCCCACCTGAGAGTGAAATTCTCCAGGTTCTCCCGGAGATAAAGAGGGGCTTGGGGGGGAGGGGGCAGAGGGTGCGCCCTGGTCCGGGTGTCAGTAGCTTGCCATTTGCAGTCTGTCTGCTATGTAAGCTGTTGCAAGATAGAGGAAAATCCCCCACCTCTCTGGCTTCTTGGACTGGACAAGTAGTCAAGACAGCATCAGACACATTCATAAAGGAAAAGTCAATTTAGTAATGTGCACACGGTGGAGCTACCATAACTATGCAGGTCTCATCCTCAGCCAGGGAGGATGGAGTTAATGCCAATGAAAGGGGCCCAGGAACCAGAGAGGGAGATCTCATATGAGGAGGAGAAATGACTTCATATGACAAAACCTCGTCTCTGGATGTCTGCCCTGCCTTCAGATGGGTGATAATTTCTCTGATTTATTTTTTAAAAAATGCTTATTTCTGGTGATATACCTGAGTCAGGCAATCTGAATTCTTTAAATATGGTAACAGCCTTTCTAGAGGCCAACAAGACCTCATTTGACCTTACTTTCCCATACCAAGATGACATATATAGAAAGACCCACTTTGAGCATCTTGGAAAAAGACTATTTGTTATCCTTTTGGGGAAGACAGAATACACAGAGCTCAGTCAGCCCTGCGACTGGAGACTTCCTGAGCATGCACTGGAAGGTGTAGGGAGCTGGGGGTGTGGGCATGGCCGGTATCATCTTACTTGGTCCCAGTTTTCAGATGGAAAAACTGAGTCTCAGAATGCTTAACACTCAAGACATACTACATAGTGGGTGTACAGCAGAGCTAAGACTATAACTTGACTGGTGACTTCAGACACAAGGCACTTTACATTGTGGTTTCAGGGAACATCTGTGCCAGACTCGCTGGTGGTGTTTGTGCTGCATCAAGAATGTGGGTCCCACCCAGGTGAGCTGACATCATCTATACTCCACCCCCAGGACCCCCAGCTCTAGGGTAGTCACTCCAGTGCCCTCCAAGTCCAGATCACCCAACCTTGCCCCTCCCACTGCTCACACAGAGTGGTGCACGGCCCCCTTCCCTGATCCTGGAGAGGCTCCTAAGGAGACCAACCCTCCACCTTCAGGGTTCCCCACAGACTGTCCCTACCATTCAGCCCACTCTTCCCTTCCGCTGGGCATTTCTCACTGTCAAGGTGCTATGGGAGACTCCCTTGCCTCCAGGCACCTCTCTCCCTCACACATATACATGTCGCACACACTGGCACGTGTGCATACCTACCCACGCATGCACACACACATAGCTGAAGGAGGATGCTATGAGGATGGGGACTTGCCCACCAGGTGCCCAGAGAAACTGCAAACAGACACACAAACACACAGTCGCACACAGTGGCTCAGAGACCACAGGTAGACAGGCGGCGGGCACAGCATCATGCCCAGACAGCACAGAGTCACCAAACTGGCACAGCCAGCCCACAGCTATGTCCCTTGCACAGTGGCCCTGGGAAACACACACCACCCCCATCAGCGTGTGCAAGAACTTCAGAGGTGAGCTATCCACTCTCGTTCAAAAAGTAACTCTCAGGAATGCATCTGACCCAACACACACACAGACCACAACCCAGAAAATATACAAGTCCACAGTCAGACACACAGTGAACATACATAAGCCTGTGTAGACATGCAGTTCATATGTTAACACACCCACCGACCCACCATATACTCACACAAGAACATACACCCGAGATTCACAAAAAGATACATCGTAATTAACATACTTGCAAACCCAGTCTCATGAAACAGGCAGTTCATGCACAAACACTGACACACAATAGAGGCACACCACTGTCACCACTAGACAAAACACACCCATAGGTCTGCAACTCAGAGACAACCACACACATAAACAGCAGGCAGTTCACACATACACAGGGGCCCATGAGACACAGACCCTCTACCGTGGGAACTCCATGCGGGGCGGCATGGGAATGAGGTTGTGTGAAGGGGGAGGTGGAGGATGACTCAGGAGGCCTCTCTGGGGGAGGAGGAGAAGGGCGGGCGGGTGTCCAGCACATGTGGTTCCCATTATGGGACTGGGAATTGAGGGATGAGTTGGCGGGACATGGAGGCCCAGTATTACTTCCCAGCCCTGCCAAGCCAGGAAGGAGCAGGGCCTTAATCTGAGGTTATGGGGCCGGAACTTGGCTCAAAACTACAGCAGCTCCTACAAGAGTCATCTATCCTGAGTCAGGTCTGGCTGGGGCTCACTTAAGCCCCATAACAGCCCTGGAAAGGGTTTCATGGGAGAGGAAAGTGAAGGGCTCAAGAGATGAAGCTGCTTGTCCAAGGTAACATAGCTGGGAAGTAACATAGCTAGGATTGCAGCCAGGATTGGAGCCAGGTGTACAGCCCCCCAACCCCTACCCCTCCACCTCAGCCTCCCCACCCCTACCCCCCAGCCCCCAGCCCCCCCGCCCAGCTCCAGGGTAAATGCAGTAACTCTCTTCATCCACAAGCACTGGACACGTGGCTGTGAAGAGGGCAGCCTCCAACCTCAAGTAACTTAGGGTTATGAACATGGTGCATACACAGACGGCAGGGTTCTCCGCATGTTTGAGAGACTTAGATCCAGCCTGGGGATGGGGAGGTCCGGGCCAGGGAGAGCTACTCCAGGATTCAACCTGAGGGATGAATTAGCACTGGCAGGATTTGATGGGCAAAGAGAAGAGACAGTACAAAAGCCCTGAGGCCACAAGGTACTAGCACTCAAGTTTTCTGGTGAGAGATGGTGGCAAGTAAGTTTAGCACTGCCAGGTAGAAGGACTTGGACTTTATCTTGGGGCAGAATACCACAGGGAAATGGTGAGAGGAAAGAGGCATGAGGTTTTCAAGACCAGCATAAACATCACAGCTGAAGATGCACCTCCCCTGTAAACCAGAATTTCCACTCTTATATACTTATACACCCTGGAGACACTTATCCACATGCACATAAGACATGCAGGGATGTGCAAACAAGACCAAAAGAGAAAACACCTAAGAGTTCATGAGCAGGAAAATAAACGATTAAGCTGAGAAAAGTCACATGCAGCAATTAACAAGACAAATCTAGATTCCTAAGAAATAAATGACAGAACTACCACAGGAAATAAATGACAGAACTACCACAGGAGCCAGCAACCCCATTTCTGCAAAGACAGCCAAAGGAAATAAAACCATGATCTCCAAAAGATATCTGCTCTCCTATTTTCGTGTTAATATTACAGCAGTCAAGTTAGAGTTTGAGATAAATGTATTCAATAGCCACGATAAATACAAATAGATAAAGAAAATGTGGCAATCCTCCAGGGGAATATTATTCAGCCTTTAAAAAGAAGGTAATCCCACCATTTGTAGGCACTGTGCTAAGCAAGACAAACTAGTCAGAAGAAACAAATACCACACAGTATCATTTATATGTGAGAACGAAAAAAAGTAAATTCTTAGAAACGGTGGGTAAGTGGTTGCCAAGGACTGGAGAGTAAGGGGCGGGAGGGAAGTCAGTAAATGGTACGAGCTTTCAGTTATAGGAGGAGAAAGATCTGAGGATGTAGCATATAATTGGGGACTATAGTCGACAATATTGTAAAGTATAACTGAAGTTTGCTAAGGGGGAAAACTTAAATGTTCTCACCAAAAATTAGAAAAGTAAACATGTGAGGTGATGACATGTTAATGAACTTGGGGGGAATCCCGTCACGGTGTATAGGTCTTAAATCAGCACATTGCACATTTATAAGCACATTTATAAGCTTACAATTTGTCAATTATATCTCAATAAAATTCAGGGGGAAACCAAGAGGGGACCAAAGAAGCAAAATCCCACTGAGCTAACAAAGCAAGCTGCAAAAGAACTTGTTCAATATTGTATCAATTAGAGGTAGTCCCAGAACTTGCCAAATCATGCTGTGTGTCAGCCCTGGATACAGTTCCCTGTAAGCAGTAAACACAGAGAAATATTCTGAGGATAAAAGCTCCCACACTCAAGGGAAGGGAAAAACCAGGGTTTCCATGAGGAAGAGACGTTGATGATGGTGATATTCGCACAGCACTGTGAGTGTCCACTCACCCACCGGCTGCTTAAAAATGGAACATTTGACCACAATCCAAAAGAACAGTTTTAATCTCTACAATTGTACTCATAGTGGAAAGAGAAGGGCGCAAGGACAGAAACACGTACAGGGAACATTCACGTGTAGTGACGATTTCTTTCCTGGGTTGGCAGTGGGCACCAAGCGCCCGTTACAAAGTTCCCCTATATGTATTTTTTATAATAGTGATGCTTTCAAAGCATTTGTCATGTGGCAAACATTGGTCTAAGTGTTTGACCTATTTTAACTAATTTTAACTCTCACTCACTCTGATGTTGTAGGTACAGTTTTTCACCCCACTGTGGAGCTGTGGAGACTGAGGCTCGGGGTAGGCAGAGGTTACTGCTTGTCATGAAGAAGCCGAAACATGGACCAGGTAATCTGGCCCTGACTCTTCACGCACTGCCTCAGAACCTTCTATGATGCATTCACAGGTTTCATAAAATAGAAATGTAGCAAGAAGACGTTGGGTCTTGGAAAGGATGTAGGAAGAGGCAGGAGGAACTTTCTAGGGTTCAGGAAACAGACGCCTTCCTGCCTGGGGTATTTAGACAGTTGCCAAAACTCATCAAACAGAACACTTAAGATCAGTGCATTTTATTGTATACATGCACCTTGATGTAAAGAAATTTTTTGAAAGAAATATGCCAGATCCAGCCAGACCATTCTGGGTGTGGACCCAAAATAATGTACAGCATGGTCTCCAAGGATATATTTGCATGGTCATATACATTCACAGCAGCATTATTCATAGTAGACAAGAGCTGGAATAAAGCTGCATGCCCATGGGTGGCTTGGAGCAACAAAATGTGATAAATCTATACAATGGAATGGTAGTTAGCCTTAAAAGAGAGGGACATTCTGGCACCTGTTCCTAAGCAGATGACCCTTGAGGACACTTATGCTAGTGAAATAAACTATGAAAGAAGCCAGTCACACACACACAACCCACGGTAACTTTCCACTTACATGAGGTCTCTATAGGAATCACCTTCAGAGACAGGAAGTGGTGGCTGCCAGGGACTGGGGAAGGGAGCAAAGAGTTGTTTAAGCATAAAGTTGCAGTTTTGCAAGTTGAAATATCTCTAGATATCTGCTGCAGGCAATGTGAATCTACTTAATTCTAGTGGACTGTGCACTTAGTTGAAATAGTAAATTTTATGTTATCTTTTTTTTTTTTAACCACGAAAGAAAATCAAATATCTACGAAGAGGTGGGGGCATGAACAAAGGAGATGAGAACAGCATTGAGAAAGGAAGGACTATCTCTCGGGCTCAGTCTGGCCTTCCCCCTGGTCTGCCTCCTTCTCCCCAGGACCTCCCCAGGATCTTCTCCCCTTTGGCACTCAAAGCCACCCTCTAACAAGGAAGTCCTGGTGTCTGAGGCATTTTGGACACGAGGACACACCTCTGCCCTGCGGGGATGGCACTTCTTTGAGTGGCCAGCATGGATCGGCCTGGGTCTTCACACCACATGCCTGCCTGTGAATCAGTGCCTCTCGTCAGTGCCTGGGCCTAAGTGTGTGAGCTGCCACTTGGCTTTCACACCCTCTTGCTGGAGGAGACTCTGTTCAAGGACACCTCCTCCAGGAAGCCCTGACCACCCTGTCTCAAGGAACACTCTTTCTGGTCCTGCTCTCTGCCTTATTTTTCTTCATGACACCACCTGACAAGTCATATATGGGTTTGCCTACTGGTGCCCAGTCCTACTTGTGTGTCAATACCATGAGAGCATAGTCCTTTGTTTTGATCACTGCTGTATCTCCAGAGTTGAGAAGAGTGCCTGGCACATAGTAGGTGTTCAGCAAATATTTGTTGAATGACTGAATGAGTGAATGATGAGTGAACCGATGAACAAATGAGTGAACAAGTGAAAAAATTGTAGGGGGGGGGGCCGCTGGAGCATCCGTAATGGAGTTACTGCTCCGTGAGTCTGTGCATGTAACCTATATGTCAGTGGCATGTCTCTATGGCGTGTGTCCTCTGTGCAAGTGTGTGCCAAGCCCCAGGAGGCAGTTCTGTGTGACAACAGGTGTCTCCCCCCAGAGGTGGCTGCACCTCTGAGTGTGGGTTTATAAACAATTATATGTGCATGTTGGGGGGGTTTGGGTGTGTGTCCAGGCACAACCAGTATGCAACTATGTGGGACCTGCTATGCAAGTCAGTGTCTGCACTGAGCTGAGGGTGTAAGGGTGTATATAACGTGGTTTTCCTTCTCTGAATGGGCCAGTGGGTCCTGATCTTGATCTGCAGCTGTGGCAGGGGAGGCTGCAAGATGAGCATCTGATTCCCAGTGCCCTTGGGCTGTGTGTGGATCTGTGTATCTCAGGATGTTGTAAATGTATCTGTATAATCCCCACTCCACCCACTCCCTACAGTCACATCAGTATAAAGCCACAGGCGGCACCCCATGCTGGCTGCTCTACCCTGCCCCCAGCTCAGAGCAGTGGGTGTAATTGCTCAGTTCGCACTAGCAGTGCGATTAATTATGGCTGCTGAATATGCAGATCAGCTGGGGGCTTTCCCAGCAGTAGCTGGGCACTGGTGAGGATGCTGAGTAAATACTCAGAGCTGAGCGAGGAGGCCCAGAATTCCCTCCTCACACCTTTGTCAATTACCCTTTAATTTAACAGGGCCAGTTTCTAATTTTTTTAAGGAACTTCTAGCTAATTAAAGAGGTCTCGTTACATTAATTGCTCCTCCTTTCCAAAATACCTGCACAGGGGTGGGACTGGAGTTGCGAGAGCTAAGACAGGTGGATGTGCATTCCAACCCTGGGCTTGAATTAGATGTATGCCTTTCTATAGAGGAAAGCATTCCCCTTAAGGAGACGGTGACTGTTTAGCAGAATTTCTACCCCTAGTTTCTGAGCAAGTTATTCTGTCCTCCGGTCCTTGTATCTGCAAAATGGAGACAGTACAGAAACTTCCTCAAAAGTGGTGCTGAGTTGGGGGCTTCCGTGATGGCCAGGAGTTAAGTCTCAGCACTATCACTGCAAAGGTTCTGAGTTCTGTCCCCGGCCAGGGAGGTGACCCACATATGGCACAGCAGACCTCTCCTATCGTACCCATAGCTCCCCTCAGCAGTGGATTTCAGTAGATCTTCCTCTTCTTCTCCCCACTCTGTCTCTACTGAATCTTCTCATGCCCTGCACCTCTGACCTACACCCTAGTTCTTATAATATAAATACATAAATAAATAAATACAGTTTTAAAAGTGTTCATGAAGAATAAATTCACCCAGGGAATACATCTGTTGAGGAGTTCTTGTCAGGCAGATGCTCAGAGGTCGTGATGATAGCTGGTAATAATGCCAGTCTTAGGGGAGTGAAGAGGGCAGGCAAGGAGAGATGCCAGGGAAAGAGAAGGCAGCAGGTGGAGGAACTCAGGACTTGGGGAGAGCACATCTGCAAGAGACAGACTCAGTGATGGGGACTTTTGGGGACAAGGATATTCAATTTTTCATTTGCTGAATTTCCTACAATGAAAATACTGGTTTGTACACACTTACATACTGACGGTCAGTAAAAGTTGGGTTCGTTCATGTTATTGGGATAATTAATGGGAGCTGCTGTAAAAGCAACCTCTATTACTACCTCAGGGCTTCTTAGTTCCTACAATGTCTAATGGAGGTTTCCTGGGCCCACCCTCTCACGATAAAGTTACACCTACCAGTAACTCAGAGAAGCAGACCCCTTTCTAATTTCATATGTGACACTCCCATCCTACACATGTGGTCTCCACGGTCACAATGGAGTAGGGAGAAAGAGCTTTGCGGGAGGTTCAGGGTTACCCACACTCCCTTGGTCAAGATCCAGTCACATGGCACCAACCTAACTTCAAAGGAAACTTTAAGTGTATTCTCAATTATGTGTGTCCAGGAAAGGGAAATAAACATAGACTGTCTTGAGTTAAGGATATCTGATTGAGGAACTAAAAGGAGAGCAGTCTCAGGTCTATGCTACCAGAGAACATAGGATAAAAAAAATCAGCAAAAACACAGAAGAGGTAACCAAAAGAAACACTCTTTCCTTAAGAGCCTTCATTGTACTTGAAGGTTTCTGGTTCTGCAGTGTATGTGAGACACTCCCTCAAGATTCTGCATGGCTATTCCCCCACACTCTTCAGGTCTCTGCTCAAAGGTCATCTCCCCAGTGAAACCTCTGCTGAGCAGCCTATTTCAAGTACATCCCCCCACTCCACCACTCTCTATCCATGTAACTTGTTTGATTTTCTTTTTAAAAATAACTACTACCTGAAATCACATTATACAGCTATTTAGTTACATTGTATCTGTTTTCCTCAGGAGAAAGAGCCTGAGAACAGACAACACATCTTCCTTCTATCCCCAGCTTCCGTAGCAGCACCTGGAATTGAGTAAACACAAGAGCTTAATGAGCAAACAACTCAGGGAATGACTATGTGACCACATCCATCAACCTCTGGGCACCAACATTCTTCATAGAGTCAGGACACTTGGTAACCTTTATTGAATGAATAAATGAAGGAATCCAGGACAAATATTCAGTTGGCCTTAGAAGCAAGAAGTGGCAGAAAGGTGGGGATAGCTTCATGGACTATGGTGGAGCGCTATGGGAGCTTTGCTGGTGACTACATCTGAGGGTATGCTGTCAAAATATCAACAAGGACACTTCAGGAAGAAGAAAGAGGAAGAGGAGGTGGAAGAGACAGAAATGGTTTTGTAAGTCTTAGGTTTTGGAGAGGCAACTTACCCCAAACCAATGCTTCTGCTCACCCAAACCCACGACCCAACTCTGTTCATACCAGCCCTTCACTGAGGCAGACATCCCAACTCAACTCAACAATGTCCATCAATTAATAAACAAAAAAATAATGTATCCATACAATGGAATATTATTCAATAATAAAAAAGACATTGCGTACTAATGCATGAAACCTTGAAAGCATTGTTAAAAGTGAAAAGTGAGACATAAAGGGCCATATCGTGTAGATCCTGTCGTAAGAAGCACTCAGAATAGGCAGATGCATAGACACAAAGATCAGGTTTTCCTACCACTGAGGGGCTTGGGAGAAATGGAGATTAACTGCTACTGGTTATGATATTTCTCTTTGAGGTAATGAAAATGTTCAAAAGTGCATGTAGTGATGGTTACACATGTCTGTGTATATGCTAAAAAAACGTAACTATATACTTTAAATGTGAAATATATTGTATATTAATTATATCTCAATAAATCTGTTTTAAAAAAGAAACCCATCTTCAAACAACTAGCAACAACAAATGTTGGCGAGGATGT
>NW_004567126.1:1437110-1449425 GCF_000260355.1 Condylura cristata | reverse complement strand
GATGGGAAACCCATGGGGATTACAATCGAGATGGAAAAAAAAATGTGCAAAATGCTGTAAAAATAAACTTTTGTAATAAATAAAAAAAAAAGAAACCCATGATCCAATGCAAGTTATCCCAAACCCAACTTTCATCCTAACTGACCCCATCTCAATTTACCAACTACCAGTCCCCATCCCCTATTCCTAGCCTTTATGTGCTTCATCCTGCTTTGCATATCAATTCTACGTCAATTCAGCCCAACATCTGATTTCAAATCCTTAATTCAATCTGCTCAACAACACCAGGCTAAATCAAAGGATCCCATCATAAGTCCTTAGCCCCAAACTCACTCAACTCAACCCAGATCAACCTCCAACTCAACTCTTCTTCAACCCATTTTCAGCATGATTCACCCAACCCCTAACTCCAACCTCCAGTTTATCTGATGGTTCAACTCCTCTTTCTACCTCCATTCCACCCCATGACTTATCTCCTGGAGTTCTGATCTCTGATTATTTCACCTCAAACTAAAACTATGTCCTACGTATCTCTTACTCCAGCTCCTTGGCCGAGCCGGCAATGGACTCATCCAGGGCAACCCGGAGAGTGTTTTTGGGTTTGGGATTTTTTTAATGTCTTTAATGGGTACACCATTTTTTCCAGTTTGACTGAGATATAACTGATGTATGAAACTGTATAAGTTGAAGCTGTACTTGTGTTGATCTGATACATCTATATACTATAAAATGATTAACTGCCATTGCATTAGCTAACAGCAACAATCACATCACAATTACCATGTCTTTGTATGTAGTGAAAACATTTAAGATCTACTCTCTAACAAGTCTACTTTCAATTTTCTTCCAGGGGCCTAATTTTATAAGCAGGGCCACCACTTCTAGTGGGTTTTATTATAAGTGACTTCCCCCAACTCCCTTCAAAGCCACAATTAAGACAAACAGCAGCAGGTATCTCAGATGAGACAAGAGCCAGACCCTAAGAGGGATATAGTGAGCACCAGAGGAAAGACACAGACAGGACACAGTTCACTGGTTTATTCTGACTCGAGATGCCCATCATTCCCTAATGGCCCACAGATAGGGTGAGGATCATGCTAGAATCTCTCTCATCATATCCCAGCCTTCCCTAAAGAGAGAGCAGATAAAATATACAACAGAGGGGATTTTCTCTTTGAATACAGACCCAGATATAAATAGGGCAGCACCATTAGGATCCAGATTCATCCCCCTTAATCCCTAAATCCTAAATCCCTAAGATTTGCCATCTAAGTCCCTAAATCACTTGCCATGGCAAGGTGAGTCTGGAGAGCTATGAGGGGCAGTATTCAGAAGTCATTGTGGGGACTTCTCTCAGTCAAGGGAAGTCCCACTTCCCTCTGTAGTCTAACTTCAGTCCCTTCACTGTTACTCCACGTGAAAACAGGAATAAGCGAAGAGGTCCCAGCCTGGGTCAGGAGGCATCCAGTGCTTCACAATGGGGGAGAGTAGCACCAGGGTTCTGACCGCACTGACCGCGGGGTGGGGAGACACACATGGGGAGCATTTGTTGACTCTGAGTTTGAATTTCCTTGCGTGGAGCTCTGGGGGTGAGGATGGAGGTGGGAGGGCATGGAGGGGAGAAAGAGTCAGACTGTTATGCCACCTGTATGCAGTGATGTGGGGGCAAGAGGTGCCAGACCCCACCCCCAGGAATGGAGAAGGAACATCGTTTGTCCATGTTGACCAGACCTCCTGGCTTCACGGTCACAGGAAACTATAAATACAATGGCTCCAAAGCCTCAGCACCAAATGTGCCCTGTTTGGGCACCCTTCTTGTCCCTCCCCACCCCAAGGTGCTCAGCTGCTAAAGCAGACAGGGCCCAGTTCAAACCCGAACTTCTGGTTTGTCTGGCCAAAGTCAGCAGCTGCCACATCCCACAGGGGCAAAAACCCCGCTCGTGAAGAGCTGAACTCCAGGAGCGTCTTCTTCTGTCCCTTGCGGTGCTGGCCCGGAAGACACGAATGGTGAGTTAGTGGGAGGGTGGCAGGTTCCCCCACGCCCCCCTCTGGCCAGACCCTGGATTCCTGCCCTCCCCTTACCCGGCAGCCATCGTAAGGGACATGGATGGTGACCGCTGCTGTCTGGTTAACGGACAGCTCCTCCCCGTTGGCCGCCAGGAAGCGGAGGGCACGGCCATGGTCGCCAGCAGCTTCATCCAGCCAGGCGGCTGAGTTCTGACAGAAGTAGGTGAAGCGCTGGTGGGCCGCGGCACTCAGCAGCTTCAGGAAGGTGAGCTGGACCACGCTCACGGGGGACCCATCAGCATCCACGTAGGAGAACTGGACAGGGCACAGCAGGAGGCAAAGGATGCTCCGTCTGTTCCTGCTCCGCCTGAGAAACCCCACCAGGGTCTCCGGGCATATGTGATCCATGAAACTGGTAAATTTTCTTTTCTTTACTTAAGGATTGCAATTGATTTTAAATGTTATTTAATTATTTAAAAATGTTTAAATTTGTGACTAATAATTGCGTCTCAACCCAATAACCAAAGAACTGAACTATGGAACAACTTGACTATGTGACTGTGTTTTTCCAACTGCAGGTTAATGAAATCAATATTTAGCTCACATATTGCTAATGAAATTTAGCACCCAAAGTGCCGTGGCTGTAAAATGGGTATGACTCTGGAGAACTGGTATAAGAAAATGTCTCAACGCTTTTGATATATTGACTTAAATAAAATGAAATTTAGAATATCAACATATGATTAACATTAACTGCTTTGAAGCTACTGGCTTGGCGATACAGCCTTTTAGGCTTTCTCTTCTTCCCTGTACTATTTACACACTCCCAAACTGATGCTTTCTGGAATCACCTTCCAGATAAATTACTTGTAAGTGAGTCTTTGTCCCAAGGTCTGTTGGGGGGAGGTGAAGGGGCCTAAATCAAGATTGTCCCTCATATTATATGCTATGTTCTTATTTGTTTCCCTGGTTGCTGTCTGCCTCTCCCAGTAGATCAGCTCCGAGAAGCCAAGGGTTGGGTTTTACTACTGCTACTTGCTCAGGACTACGTACATACATGTGTGTTATGCAGATGAATCCCAGTCTGAGTTCAGTGTCTCCACCCCTCAAATTTGCTCTTCTCATTTATACTTTTCAGAATCTCAGCAGACACCAGTCCTCCACAAAGGAACCTGCACCTCATCCCCACCACCTCACTCCCCTCCACCTCACCAATCACCACGTAAACACATTCTGTGGCTCCCTACTGCCCCAGGTCTTTCTGGGCAGCTGGGCTCAACCTTCACCTACCTCAGCCTCTTCTCCTTCTGTGCCCTCCCTCATACTCTCTGGAACAGAGAGAGGAGCCTTTTATTTACATTCTCCAGACCTTTCTTGATTCTGGGCCTTTGCATATGCTATTCCCTCTGCCTAGAACACTTTTCCTTGTCCTCCCTAACTTGCCCACTCAACTTGCTCCAGATTCAGCTGAGCTAGACTTCTGCCATTCCTTTCAGCACTGCTTCTGAATTTCCACTGTGTGCTTTCTCCATCACATGACTGATGCTGCCCCGCCCCCGGACCCATGCAGTCCCCTGTCTGTGGTTACCATGAAGGCAGAGCAAGTCTGTCTTGTTCATTTAACCCCTGAGGGCCCCTTCTCCAACTCCCCATGCTGTTTCCCACCAGTTTGCATCCACTGCCACCTCAACCCCTACTCACCTTCTTCCCTCGACGGAATGTGCTATACCAATTTCCTGGCTTCTCCCTAGACCATGAGGCCAGTTTTACCTGGGGGGTGGGGAAAGGTTAGTGTAGCAGTTGCCCTGGGTTCTACCATGGTTTTGCTGCATTTATCTCCCCATGCTGAACTGTAAACATCCAGAGATAGTTTTCTGGTGATTGCAAATACCCAGAACTCTCAGGCTGTTTCCAGTCATGGGAGTGGACTTAGCAGTGCACAGGACAAACTCAAGGCAGGCCCAGGGCCACTGAGGCAGCCCTGAACTGATGATGAGCAAGAATTGGTAAATAAATGCTTTTATTTACATAAAATAAAAGTGCCCTCTGCCCAAGTGGAATGACTTCCAGGTGTCTGACCCACATAGTCTCCCAGATGTCCTCAGTGGAACTAAGCCAAATGGTGATCATTTTAACAACACACCCCTTACTGGCTGCCTGCCCTGGCCACTCTCCTCTCTTGGTGCCTCCTGGGCTCATCTCCTAAATAAGCAACATACGCCGATGAGCTGTCAGAGGTCAGGCCCTCCAGTGCCAGCAGCTGTTATGGATCAAGCCTACACTTTTGCCCTCACACATGGACACGATATTGCACTTTATAAGAAATATTCACTTATTCAGGTAACCAAAAGACATTTCTCATACATATTTGTCTTCATTTACAGTCCTGACTTATTGTTTCCAAGTGTGGGAATGTCCTAAGCTGTTGAGCTTGACAGAGGTTTCTCATATTGCATTAATGAGGTGACTTTGGGGGAAACACCTACAGGTGAAGGCCTGGAGGACCAACCTTGCCATTAACTGGTTGGAACTGCCAATCCCACCCCTGTATCTCCGGGAAGGGCGGAGGGGCTGGAGGTTGAGTTCACTTGCCAATGCTCAACAGTTGAACTAATGGTACCAATATAGTGAAGCCTCTGTGAAAACCAAGAGGACGGGATTTGGAGAACTTCTAGGAGTTGGTGCTCCTGGAGAACACAGGAAGCTCCACCCTGCCCCCAACCCCACCTTTCTCTTCCATCTGGCTGTTATGTCCTTTATAACTAGTAATTAGTGAGTAAGCATGTTTCCTGAATTCTGTGAGCCCTTCTAGCAAATTCATTGACTCTGAGGAGGGAGGTGTGGGAACCTTTGACCAATAGGCAGTAGGTCAGGTAACCGTCTGGCCTTGCGATTGCTGTACAAATAGAGGGTGGTCTTGGGAGACTGATTCCTCAGCCTGCGCAATCTGATGCTCTCTCAGGTAGAGTCAGAACTGACTTGAATTCTTGAATACCTGCTGGTGTTGGAGAACTGCTGGTTTGTGTGGGGGCACCTCCCCATGCTCACATTGGAGATTGGGCCCAAGAACTTTAAGCAATGGGGAGGGGCAGTTCTGGGCATATCTAAATTCCTGACCATTGATAGGTCTGAGCTCCCATTAAACCAGAGCTCTGACTGGTCAAAAATAATAATACCCAACAGGAAGAATGTCACTGCACACTCTTTACCTGCCAGAGAGATAACAGCATGATGCAGTACAGTGTTAGTCAGTACTTACTGGCATGTAAACTAGTATCTTCATGGTTATTTTATTGAGCCCATTTTACAGAAGAAAAAACTGAGGTGACAGACCCAATTTCAACCCAGGCATTCTGGGGTTGAGACCACGGCTCAGCCAGGCCTCCCACTGCTAAGCCTGGCACTTAGAGAGGAGACTTTTAGGCTTAGCTCTTCCTCATGGAGAGCCCCAGGATTTACTGGTGACCTTCCAGCCCCAGCCTGAAGGGCAGCATGCAAGGGGCTATGAGAAAGCAGGTCAGGGTGTGGTGGGGTAGTGAAGGACTGGGACTCCAGCCAGACTCACAGCCTCTCCGTGCCGCTATTTCCTTCTTTGGGGGATGATGGTGGTACCAGTGGTACAGCACCTTGAGTAACTGAGCTCAGTGCAGCTAAGGGCTTACAGGTGCGGCACAATATGCACCACTGATGTCTGTAGTAGATTCTGACTTCCCCCTGGAAGATGAGCTCCATAAAGGCAAAGAGATTTTTTTTTCTTTCTGATTCTCTGCAGTAGCCCCACTGCTTTGCTGGACTTGGAATACAGTAGGTGCTCAATAAATGCTGAAGGGCAGCTAAAGCCGAGACAAAGTCTGGTGCACGCGCACATAACTGCAAACGTGCGTGCATGGTAAGAGGAGTCAGGAAACACAGTCCTCCCCCCACTAACTCCCTCACCCCACCCTCGATGGCCACCCCAAAAGCACTCACGGTCTCAAACTTCTTGTCTGGGTAGAGACAGGTCTCTCCTCCTGCAGTGAAGTTGCACAAAACTCTGAATGCGTCCCGCGCGCATCCCTGGTTGGGGTCAATCCAGTATTCCCCTGCCGCAGAGTCAAGCAGGGTGGTGAGAGGAAGCAGGACCCAGGGGACCTCTGGCCGCTGGGGCTAGGGACGGTGGGGCCTCACCATCCGGCAGGTGCGGGTGGTTGCGGTGCAACTCGCTACACACGAGGCCTGGGCTCTCCGCCGTGCCGGGAGGGCGCCGTAGCTGCTCCAGCTCCACGCTCAGCGAGGAGAGCGACGCCACCACTTCCTCCAGGCCGCCCTCCGGAGCCGGGACTGAGCGGCGCCGGCGCAGCCCCAGGACTTGCGCAGGAGGACCCTGGTGTGAGGGTGCGCATGAAAAAGAGGGGAGCAGAGGGCAGGAGAGAAAGCGGTGATACAGAACAGCAACAGAGAGCCAGAGAGACCCACAAAGGAAGGAGACAGAAATGGGGAGAGGCAGTCCAGGCGTAAGACAGTATAAGAAAGCCACAGGGTCAAATAAAGAATGAAGGGAGTGCGGGATAAAATAATGGAACAAGTATTTGAAATAGAAAGGGTGGGAGAGTTGAAGAAAGGGAGAGACAGAGTGAGAGGCAGGTTGAGAGACAGAGGCCCCTGGAGGTCCCCACCCAGAATCTCCTTCCCTCCCACCTACATTTACTGAATGTCCGCTATGTGCTCTACCCAGCTGGGAGGGAGGGGGAGGCAGTGGGGATACCCCAACATCTCTGTGAAACTTACCGGAGGGCCAGGGGGCCCTGGGGGCCCAGTGTCTCCACGGGGACCGAGGGATCCCTACAGAGGGAAGTCACTTGGGAGTGAACTCTGTCTATGGAGATTCCCCTCCCCACCACCACACACAAACACACACACACACACACACACACCTGAGATGCAAATTTTAGCACCAAGCATAAAAGGTACATTTTCTCTCCATATTTTAACATCCCTAAAATCACCATCTTAACATCTCTGGAAAGGTGCAGTGAACTTAGCAGAACTGTGTTTTTTTTTATAGAGTTTATAAAATAATAGTACACCGTACAGTTGATGGCATCTTAGATTTGATGAAATACAACAGCAATTATCGAATAAGTATTTGCTGAATGTGTGGTTGAATGAATGAATGCATGCAAAGGCATTTAGGACTCTGGTGGCCTGAGATGTGAGACTCCAGGGAAACTGTACTTACGGGGGACCCCTTTGATCCTTTCTGTCCCACGGGGCCCTGTTGGACAGAAACAAAGAACGCGAGTGCTGGCTGGCCCACCATGATGACCCCATGCCACTAACCCTCATACTCACCGCCACGCCTGGGGGCCCAGGGTGACCAAGAGAGCCAACAGGACCACGGGAACCCTGGAGAAAGGACATCAGTGTCATCCCTGCTAGAGTTCATCCCCACGGGCCAGACACAGCCCCCGATCTTCAAGTCCCCAGAATGTCTCCATTTCCCCCAGATATAACCCCTCTCATTCCAGACTCAGACTCCCTCACACCCCACAGCCACAGTCTCCAAACCAGATCCCTCTCCAGGAGCACATTCTTCCTGCTTGGGGTAGGACACACACTTACCGGTTCTCCCGGGGGGCCAGGAGGGCCCTGCACACCTGGCAGCCCCTGATCCCCTTTCTCACCAGCCTCCCCGGGGGGGCCAATGAGGCCAATTAATCCAATGTGGCCCTGGAGGAGAAAAGCAGCACAGGTAGGGAAGAAGTGCCGGTACTAGTGATGACTCTCCTAGAGCATTAAGGAGAGTTTGGGAGCAAAAGCTACCCCAACCTCCCAGCCCTCTGGGTGGCACAGGAGGTGGCAGAGAGGGAAGTGAATGAGGGAGGAGAAAAATGACAGGTGCTGTCCTCACCTTTTCCCCCTTGAGGCCAGCATCTCCCTTCAGCCCTGGGAGGCCAGATGGCCCCTGGACAGAGAATGAGGTTCAGTGGATGAGTCTCAAACATGACACCCAAGGTCCAGATGGATGACTTGAGGATGGTCAGTTGGGAAATTGCCCAGATTTCAAGTGGGAACAACCAAGGATGTGGCCGTGGGATGGTTTTGGGAGAGGAGTAGAGTGGAATACGATGGGGCTGGAAGATGGCTGGCGTGAGTGGGCACTGGTCAAGACCAGTGTGGGTGTTCAGTGCAGACTGCCAAGATGGTGGCCAGTGTGGGCGGGCATCAGAGCAGACCACCAGGATGAGCAGCCAGAGTAGAAGGGAACATAGATGGTCAGTGATGGGGGCAGCCTGCATCATCAGCACCCTTGGTCACTAGATGGCCATTGGCACTCCAGAGTAGGACCCCAGAGTCAGGACCCAGGGACAGAGAAGTCTCTTACCAAGGGGCCAGGAGGGCCTATCTGGCCAGGAGGTCCCAAGAGGCCTGGCTCACCCTAGGACAAACAGAAATGGGAAGGCTGCACCCTGCCAGAAACCTGACCAGGGCCGGCTTCCCCCAGCTGTGAGAGCAAGAATGAGGTGGGAGCACGCAGAGAGAGCCTGATCCCACCCCAGCCCCCCCTGTTCCTCTGCCACTCACCACAGGGCCAGGGATCCCACGAAGCCCCTCAGGCCCGTCACCCCCTGGAGGTCCTCGAGGCCCCACTGGGCCTCTCCTCCCTGTGGGCCCATCAGGACCTGGATGCCCCTGAAATGGACGGGGCAAAGGAGAAAAAGAGAGTGGGGAGGGCACCTGCCTCCTGAACCCTCAGTCAAGAGCCATCAGGAAAGGGCAGGGAAGTGGGGTACCTGTGGTATGACTAGCCCTAAAGTTGTTGAGTGAGGGGCACTCACCTTGGCACCTTTCTCCCCTTCTCTGCCTTCTCGACCCATGCGACCAGGGGAACCCTGAGGAGAGAGCACTGTGAGGGGAGCTTTGGGGAGTGAGTGGGGGCCATGAAGGTGACAGGGGCTGTGAGGGGGAGTGGGACAAAGTGTAGCCAGGGCAGCCAGGTGCACTGACATCACTTACCCTCTTGCCAGGGGGTCCGGGGGACCCAGGTTCCCCAGAAGCTCCAGGTGGGCCCTGTGGAGATTACAGTCAGCAGGACAGTTCTGCTGCTGCTGGTTGATGTGACAAGTTGCAGGGTGCTTTTGGTCCAAAGACAGCTGTCTCCCAGCCTCACCCCAGCAGCAGCCATCTCCCACCTCCTCCCGCAGTGGAGTTCACATTCATGGTGAAGCCCCAGAAAGGCAAAAGCAGGAGACTCTACAGGGGTTCTGGGATCCTCCTTAGCCCACTTCTCTGGTTCCAATTCAACCCACTAATGCCCCATTCCAGCAGTACATTCCCGAACTCACGGGTCCCCCAACGTCACCAGGGTCTCCTCTCTCTCCTGGAGGACCATCTATCCCCTGCAGAAGGGGGGACAGAATTGAAAGGAGTGATGGGGCACATGAGAACTTGAGGGTGAGGCTTGTAGGAAAGGAAGGTTATTTGCTCCACTGAGCTTAGCCCGGTCGGGATAGGGGGTGGGGTGCGGGGTGGGGGCAGGGTGAGGGTATGGAACATAATTAGGGAAGATGTTGGGCAGAAGGAAGGAGACACCCACCGCAACTCCAGGGTCTCCAGGGGGTCCTAGGTCTCCGGGGAGCCCTACGGGGCCCTGGAACAGAGTGATCACTGCAGCAGGGCAGTGCTGAGCACACTTTCATTGACCTAACCGTGAACTAGGCCCAAGCACAGTTCTGTTTGCTAGGGGTCTGCTGGCAGCCAGAACACACAATCCCTGTGCTGGTGCCGAGCTGAGAGCTGCCGCCTCGCCTCTCTGTCTCCTACTCAGGTCGCCCAGGCAGAAGCAGCACTCAGAAAAGGGCAAGCGAGCGGTGGGGTGATGAAACTCAGGTGGAGGCTGGAGACACTTGGAGACACCTTCCTGGCCCCCCAGCCCCACCCTCTGCCTTGAAGCCAAATCTCAATTGAGATATAGACTGACACCCCAAATCCATGGAGGGGAGGGGGGAGGTAGGTGTTCCACTCCACCTAGAAGCGACTTTCATGCAGACAATAACATAGAACCTCTGTATTTTTATGTGTATTCATGACAGCATTCGACCACTTGTTCATGCATCCATTCATGTTCTGGGTTGCTCTTGGGATCACACTTTTGCAGAGGGGTGACTAGCTAAAACTCAGGGAGCAGGTTCAAGTGCACCCCAGTGCTCCCTCCCTCATCTCTGCCTCTACCTCCTCCATGACTCACCATGTTCCCTTTTGCTCCATCCTCTCCAGGAGGGCCTTTCTTTCCTGGGGATCCAGCTGCCCCAGATGGACCCATGTCCCCCTTTTCACCAAGTTCTCCTCTGGGCCCCTTTGCAGAAACAGAAATCAGAGGAGCCTGGGCTCTGTCAGGTCAAGGGTCCACATACTTGTATTCAGGCATCGGGGTTCCTGGGACTTTCCAGGGGTCAGGAGTCAAAGCAGTCTAGAGGGGTCAGAGGTCAGAAGGATCTAGGACTCATAGGAGTCAGGATCACAATGGCCCAAGTTGCTCACGGATCACCACCAAGGCTGGTCCAGCCCACGGGCCACCCTGGAGTGAGTTAGAAGAGGCCCCCGGTGGACAGATGGTCCCCAAACCAGGCTCCTGACTCAGATGCCAGCCTCTCCCCACCCTCCACCTGCACCCCATGCAGCACACAGTCCTCTCCAACAGCTTCCGGGGTGCTGGCATAGAGAAAACCAGAGCGCCCATGGGTCTTGGGTTTGTGGGTGACCTAAGGCTGCTCAGAACTCAATATGGCCTCAGATACCCAGCATTCAGGGGTTCCCTGAGATAGGTGCAGGGGCACAGGGTGCTGTTACTCACAGGGATGCCTGGGGGTCCTGGGGGTCCTGGGTCTCCAGAGTGCCCTGGCTCACCCTGAAGGAGGCAACATGAGGGTAGGGAGGTCCCAACTGTAAAGGGAGGGGCTCCCCAGAACAGCTACCCTCCATCAGGACCGGTTTTACGGGCACACACCCCCGCCTCTATCTCTCACCTTCTCTCCTACAGCGCCTGGCTGACCAACTCCTCCAGGCAGGCCTGGGGGGCCCTGAGACACAGCAAGGGGCAGGGGTGAGACTGGGCAGTGACAACAGCCCCTCCTTGGGAAATGGACCTCTCACCTCAAGGCATCCTGCCACCCACCCTGAGTCCTCACCTCTGATCCACTGGGGCCCTGGGGACCCCGAGGGCCTGGCGCTCCATGGGGACCCTGAGGGACAGCAGAATAGCACCCAGTGACCCCATGCCTCCCCAAAAGGCTTCAGAACCATGACCACCACCCTTGAGGCTGCTGGCTACTGTTGTTTCTTAAAATGACAATGTGCGCTCCTGCCTAGTGGTGCAGCGGGTTAAAGCACTGCACTGAGAAGCTAAAGCCATTTCCACATGAGTTAGATCCCCGCCTGCCCCGGAGGTGACCACATGGCGTGGCAGACCTCTCCTGACCTGCCCGCTGCTCCCCTCAGCAGTGTACTTCATCGATCTGCCTGTTCTGCTCCCCACTCTGTCTCTGGTGAAGCCTCTCACTGCCCCCGAGCCTCTGGCCTGTACCCCAGTTCCGTATGTACAAATAAATAAATCTTTTAAAAAAAATGACAATGTGCCCTGTGATACCCCCAAATGAATCCAGTAGCTATCCCCACCCTTAATACCCCCCCACCTTCCCCCCATTGACCATACCATGGACCCTACGTCTCCAACCTCCCCCTTCTCTCCAGCAGGGCCTGGTAGCCCCTGTGGAACAAAGAAACACGATTGTAGCACAGGGTAGGAGAATCTAGAGACCACACCCCCAAATTCAGACACTCACTTGCAGGCCAGGAGGACCAATCGTCCCCACAAAGCCTCTCACTCCATCATCTCCTTTCTGCCCAAAGAGGCCTGGGGGTCCCCGTCGTCCCTGTGCCCCATCTGCTCCCTAGGGGAAGCACAGAAATGGGCAGTTAGGGCCCAGGTCAAGAGTCCGAGGGAGGCTGGGAGTAAGGGTTGGAGCCAGGATGGGAACTGAGCTGGGAGAGGGTCGAGGTTGAATTTGGTAGGGGGTTGGGAATGAAGGCAAGGGCAGAGTCCAAGATTTGGGGTGACAGATATAAACCCACAAGTTTATGGACAGCTAATTTTTGACAAAGGAGCAAAGAAGATACAATGGAACAATGAAAGTTTGTTCAGCAAATGGTGCTGGGAAAACTGGGAAGCTACATGCAAAAAAATGAAACTAGATCATTGCCTCACTCCTGTCACAAAAATCAACTCGAAGTGGATTAAAGACCTAGACATAAGAACGGAAACCATAAAAT
>NW_004567126.1:1428492-1436405 GCF_000260355.1 Condylura cristata | reverse complement strand
ATATACACAATGGAATATTACTCAACAACCAAAAAAAAAAAAAATAAACACATGCCTTTTGCAGCTACATGGATGGAGTGCTTAGTGAGATAAGCCAGAAAGAAAAAGAAAAATGCCAGATGGTTTCGCTCATAGCAGGAGTATAATCGACCAGGTGAGAAAATAATAATAAGAATGAACAGCCATATACCAGAGACATTTTGTGGGGGTGGAGTGGGAATGGGATGAAAAACAGTGGGGGGAGGGAAGTGCGCTGGACTATGGTGATGGCACGTGGGTGACTTGGTGATGGGAAATACACAGGGATTACAATTGAGATGAAAATAAAATGTACTAAAGGATGTAAAAATAAACTATATTATTTTTAAAAACACACCAAAAAGATTTGGGGTGACATTGGGTAGAAAGATGGAGGTTGAGGTGGGGGTCATGAGAGGGTTCAGATGGGGATGACAAATACTTTAGGGCTGGGTTTGAGGTTAGGGTCAAGGTGAGATTCAGAGTTTGAGCTCCGGATCAAGATCAGGGCTGGGGCTCAGGGTAGAATGGTCAAGGTCTGGCTAATGTGAGATTTGAAGATATGGTTTGAGATGGGATTGAGGTTGATGTCATGAACTGAGTTAAGAACCGTGAGAGACTTCAGGGTTGAGTTGCAGTTGGGTTGCGTCAGATTCAGGGGTGAGTTCATGTTGGGTCTGGTGTGGAGGGAGAGGGCTGAGGTCAGATCTAGTCAGAGTGTGGGACACTGTCTCTTCCCTCAAGGGCCCAGAGGTCAGTCACAGGGCTGGGAGCACTCACCGGGGAGCCTGGGTGCCCCACAGGCCCCTGTACGCCAGTTGGTCCAGGTGGGCCCTGGGAAGGGGAACAGAATTGAAAAACCCTCAGACTCAAACTGGTGGGGAAGAGAACTAAAGGGTCATTTTCTGACCCCACACCAGGAATCAAGAGCCGCCTCTCCCCCAACCCCCCAGTCCTGCCTTCCCAGCCACCACTGAAGGAGCCTGACCCTCCGGCACCCAGATCAGGGCTGAGCTGGCTTGTGATGTGAAAGTGAGGCCTCCAGGCCATGCAGAGCTGTGGGCAGAGAGAAGGCTGTGCCACAGGAAGGGGAGACAGGGAGACAGATGGTCCCCTGGGGCCCCGCAACTCAGCAATTAGCCTCCTTATCCCAAGTAGATTTTGTCACTGGCAGTTGTCAAAACTGAGATCAAGAGGGCCAGAAGTTTTGTTGCTTTCCCCCAGCCATCTACCACCCCCTCTCTCCCTCCCAGGCACCCCCCTTTCCCAGCACTCACCGCATCCCCCTTATCACCTTTGCTCCCCTTGTGACCAGGGGTTCCCACTTCTCCCTGCAGAAGGAATAGGATGAAAGAGGACCAGCAAAGCCGTCACCCCTCCCCCCCAAGGCCCTCTCTCCTCCCTTCTCTCTGTGAACTCTCACCTTGTCACCCTCCTCTCCAGAAGGCCCAGTAGCTCCAGGGGGTCCAGGTAGGCCCAGGGGCCCTGGGATCCCATCTTTTCCAGTGGGGCCAGGGGAGCCACGTTCACCCTGCCAGGGAGAGTGGAGGATATTAAGGGATAGGGCAGAGTGGGGTGCTGCTATGTGGGAGGGCAGGAACCTGAGGATGCCTGAGGAACAGGGAGTCAGACACTTACTGGAAACCCCTTTTCGCCTGCAGGGCCCACAGGGCCTTGGCCTCCACTTTGACCAGGAAGCCCAATGCTTCCTGCTGGACCCACAGGACCACGCTCCCCAGGGGAGCCCTGAAAAGGAATGGAAAGTCGGGAGTAAACAACAATCCTAACTCATGTACAGGGGACTTCAAACTACTGAACTCAGGCCCTGAGCCAGCAGCCATGCCTGAGTCTGGTCTGGTCCCTCTTCTGCTCAGAACCCTCCATGGCTCCTATCTGGCTCAGGGAAAGCCAGTCCTGCACATCCTTCCCCCAGCCACTCTCCTGCCCTCGCCTCCTTCCTCGCTCCCTGTTCAGCAGCTGCCAGGCCTCAGGGCCTTAAGCATGCTCCCCCCTCTCCTGGGCCTGTCCCCAGAGAGCCACAGCCTGCTCCTTAAGGTCCTGATGCAAATGCCACCTCAGGAAAGCCTCTGCTGACCAGCCTGTCTCAACTCTTCTTCCCAAACTTGCCCTTTTCTGGGTTGTTGTGCTGCCTGGCACTCACCAGCTCTTGGCCCACCTGAACATCCGCTCCAGGAGAAAGCAGGGCTTCTGTGCCTATGTCTGGCACATGAGCTAAGTATGTGTCATGAGGACCTTCTCACTGACATTTGCCACCCTAAACAGGTGACACTACGCACAGGTGAGGAAACTGAGGCTCTCCGAGTGAGTGGGTCAGTGAGAAGCAGAGATCCATGTGACTCCCCAAACATCAGACCCAATCATGACAACCTGAGTTCCCTCCACCCTTCCCCCCCCCACCCAGCAGATGAGGTCACACTTACGTTGGCCCCGATGGGGCCTGGAGGGCCCTTGTCACCCTTCAAACCAGTAGGTCCCTAAGGGAGGAGATGACTCACAGTCAAGGCCCAAGAGTGCCTCCTTCACTCTGGGGGTCTCACATCTCCACCCCCTGCCTAGGCACTGAGGTGCAGGGGTCTGTCACCCGGGGTCACTCCAGGGGCCACCCTGTACTTCCTAGGTACCCCAGGATGCCATCACCATGCCCCACCCTGAGCTCCCCCTTTCTTCTCTGCTTCACAGCCCAGCAGTCACAGGCAGGAGGGAGTCAACTGTACTTACCAGGTCCCCGCGGGCTCCGAGAGGGCCAGGGAAGCCCCTAGGGCCAGGCGGCCCTTCCTTTCCGAGGGGTCCCGGTGGCCCCAGGTCCCCCTGCAGTAGTTTGGAAGAGAGAGGTCAGGTTCCCAAGCAGGGGTGTCTACCCCTCAGTCTGTGAGTCTGGTGACCTCCTCCACGAGGGCTGATTGTGAGCTATGAGGTAGCATGAAACCACTAGGAACATTTGGGGTTACATCCTCCAAGAAGCAGGCTCACCTTGGTGCCCTCACTGCCTTCCAGGCCTGGTAGACCTTGTTCACCAGGTGGTCCAGGGGACCCTGGGGGTCCCCTCTCACCCAGAGGCCCTGTTTCTCCTGTCTTTCCCTGGAAAGGAAGAAGGCTCATCGTGAATGGAGATGGCCTGGGGTGGGGTTTGGTATCTGAGATCCACCTTCCCCCCAAGGATCCTCCAACTGCTGCAAAACTGGGGACACCTGTAGAAGTGCATTCTAACCTGAGGACCCACGACACCAGCTGGTCCAGGTGGGCCTGTCTGACCTTGGAAGCCCTGAGAAGGAAATAAAATAGGGGTGTTGCATGGGAGGGGAAAGTTAAGAGCTTAATAGGATCAGGGATCAGAAGTCAAGGGGTTACACTCACCAGTTCTCCTCTCTGTCCAGGGTGTCCCATACGCCCGTCCTTCCCTTGGGGACCCTGGAGGACAAGGTGGGAGAGAGTTGAGACACAAATAAGGACTCTCCCCTGCGAGACACCCCCTCCCACCTGTTCCCAGTCAAGGCGAGCTCACTTACGGGGGGACCCTTTGGCCCAGGGAATCCAGGAGAGCCTTGTAGACCTGGGAGGCCCTGAAACGGAACCACAAGTCCTCATCTCACCCCTCCTGCTGGACCCTCCCCAGCCCACACAGCAGCTGCATCCTGGGTACCCGGAATGCAATGCAGGCCCAGCGCTGCCCGCAGTCCTCCAGCACCAGGTCACTCATTCACCACTGCAGTCTGCTGGGCTGGGGACTGTGGTTATAGTCATTGATAGGGAGAAAGCTGCGAGCCAGAGAGGTAAGGGACTTTCCCAAGGTCACACAGCAGGTGAGTAGCAGAGCGAGGAGTTAAACTCATGTCCCTCTGACCTCAAAGGCTATGCTCTTTTCACATTCTGCATTGTTATGTATCTCCACCGCTGGAATTGCCCCCCACCCCCACTCGACACACATACACACACACACACACACACTCACCTTTTCTCCAGGGACCCCAGGGGCCCCATCCTGACCCACATCGCCCTAGGACAGAATGGGTGAGACTCAGGTTGGGAACAACACAACTAGAAGGGACTGGGAGGAGCACAGTGAGCCCAGAACAGAGGGTCTATGTGGGGGTCCTGACCACCCACCCCATACCTTGGGACCTGGTTGTCCAGTAGCACCCAATTGCCCCTTTTCTCCACGAGACCCCTAAACAGAAAAGAAGCAAAGATTAAAAGTGAGAAGGTAGGAGATTAAGACCAAGTCTTCTGGGTCCCCTCCCTCCCCGAGACCCCTCCATGAGCCCCCGCCACAACCCCCTCTTCTGGCCTGCCAAAATACAGATTTAACCCAAACCCTCTTTCCTGGCCCCTCAAGACCTCCCCACTACCTCCCCTTCACAGCCCCCAGTGGCTAGTAGGGTGGGGCAGCTCTTTTGGTTCTTACTGGTGGTCCCCGCTCTCCTTCCAGACCTGGTTGGCCCGCCTTCCCCTGAAATATAAATCAGGTGAGGGGGAGGCAAAAGCACTATGCTGAAAGGTAGGACACAGACACACAGAGGCGCCGGGTCAGGACCCAGAAGGACACCTGGGTGCACTTATGCCCAAGTCTCTCTCTCACACGCACGCACAGCCTGCACACAGAAGGTCACACAGGCCACAGACACGGAGTGGGCACTTAGCTGCGCCAAGCGAGCTCGCTGCCCCAGGCACCCACTTACGAGAGCGCGGCAAGCGGGCGCCCCTGTGCCTGCAGGGTGTCCCATGTTGCCCAGAGAGGCATGGGTCACGTGAGGACACACTTCCCACAGCACAGCAGGACACGCAGGCCCCCACTTTTGAAAGCTCCCACCATGCCACTTGGCTTTTACGAAAGACCGAGGCAGCACCTGTCTTCACTAATAGAAAGAATTCCTCAGGGGATTTTCGCTTTTATGACAAAAGAAGAGAAGGAGGTACAGCACAGCGTCTGTTTTGCAGTGAAGCGTCATGAGGCAGGGACCCGGAGGGGTCTCGGCAAGGCCCCCTGCCCTGACCTCCATTGCACGGGCTGTGCACAGGTCCTCAAGTAGTCACTCTCCTCAATGTCACCTCCTTAGAGGGTCCATGAGGGAAGGGGGTCCCACTGACAGTGAGTGAAACCCCATTCAAGGAGCTGCTTTTGCTGAGTCTTTCACTTAAAGCTGCAGTTTCCAAGATGCTATGGATGACATCAAGTGCAAATTTAGTGTATTCACCACAGCATCCCTGCTTTTACTATATGTTAGGATGCTTTTAAATTTATTGTATTACTGTCATGATGTGATGGCTTATATTTTGGGTATAGGAACATTCAAAAAATCTATATGTAAATGAATGATTTTATTACTTCACTTAACACCATTTCAACTTGTGAGAGGTTTCACAGGAAGCCTTCTTTCAGATAGCAGGGGAAACCTGAACATACATGATGTGCATCATACAATATGCACTTACACCATTACATGCAAGCAGACTATAGTACTTGCTACAGGCACACACACAGCAAAGCGATTCACGCATGCAAAAACAGCTGCGCAGAAACACATGCATGGGTGCCCACACTGTTCCACACACATGTCCATCTACCTCACATGCCATGGACACACATTGCACATGCAAGTTCATGCCTTTGTAACCATCACAGGCCCATGGGCTGCACCACCCAGACCCCATGCATGCAAATGCATCCAGGCACAGACCCGGACACAGTCATGCAGGTCACAAGGGGAAGCCCCTCCCTCTCCCTGACCCCTAGATCACTACTCACCCGCCTCCCTTTCTCGCCTAATGGTCCCAGGGCCCCTGGGAAGCCAATAGATCCCTGGATGGAAAGGATAAGAGAGAGAAGATGAGAGCAAGGAATGGGTAGTGGGTGAAGTTGGCCCTTCACCCCACTAGGTCACCACATCCTTAAGCCTTTCTAGGCCAATGGGTCCAGAAACTTCTTTGCCCTTCCAGCCCCAACCTCCACTAAGCAGTCAGTCCTCTGCCTCCCTCTCCCCGGTTGCCCTCCCTGGTCACTCCACTCCAGTCACACTGACCTCCCCAATGCCACTCTGACATCTCAAAATGCTCCTGCCCCAGGCCTTTGCATTAAGTGCTCCTTTTACCTAAAATGTTCTTCTCTCAGGTTCCCACACAGCAGTGACTCCTCATCGCTGAGATCTCTTTCAGATGTCACCTCTAAGCAAGGCCTTCTGCCACCACTCTGATCACCAAGTTCTCCAAGTCACTATCACATTACATTATATAAGACATATTTTGTCTCCCTCATAATCGTATTGAAATGACCTTCCTATTCACTTGTTTGCGTACTCAGCGTCTCTCCCTTCTCGGCTACAGCACTTGGGTCTTACTCCCCATGCCTGGAGCAGGTGGGTGTTCCACCAACATTTGTGACTATCCTGCCCATCTTGGAGACATCCTCCCTCCAACTGGAGAAAGACAGGATCTGTGAGCCCCTCCGAGCCACTCTGTACAGGCTGAGTCCAGATCAATACATTTCTGTTACTTAAGAGGTGGCCTAAAAGATACTTTTGTTATAGCAACCCAAACTGACCAGACACTGACCTCACCTTCCCTGACGTGCCACAGCTCTTGTAGTCATTGCCCAATGCCCTACACACACTGACTGCACTGAGCAGGTGGTTTTGCTCATGGCTTCTGTGAACATCCCCCAGTTCTCCCAGTTGTGTACTAGTCTTATTACAAATTTTAGAGTTTATTCCCAAAGCTCTTTATATCTGTTGCCCTTGCTACTAGAGTCATGTGATTGACTCTAGGAAAACCTAAATGAAGTGCGAGACTCCATTTAAAGGCAGGTCACTAAAAAAAAAATCACTGTCAAATTAGGTGTGGGCAAGGGAACTGTGCCTGCTGGGATGGACAAAACAAAAGACTCTGAGGATTCTACATGCAGATCTCTTCCCACATGTCTTTGCATTGCTGCTCCACTTATAAAAAAATCTATCTCCCCTTATAAACAAAAAATCATCAGTCTTGTAATATAGGCCTGGATTTGGCAGAAAGAAACATCTAATCAGTAGCCTCACCCATCAAACTGGCAAACAAATGTACATTTTTATATAGGTACATCATTTTGCATAATTCCATTTTCTTAGGAATTATAACTAATTCAAGGTAGGTAGACAGACAGACAGACAGACAGATAGATTTGTGATTCTCCTCTTTCCTGAACTGACCTCAATCATGAAATAAGAAGAATCTTGGGGTTTTATTATTGTCAAAATCATCAACAATATTATAATCAAATGAGGTTGGTACCAATGATGAAGTCTCATTTTGCAATTGAAAAAATGGACTCACAAGAACTGCCTTAGCTGATTTAGTAAGAAAAGAGTGATTTCCCTGAGGTCACAGAGCACTAAGAGCACGTTGAGTCCAGGTCTGAGCTTAAATTGTATCTCAGTTAGCCATGGGATGGACACCTCACCCACACAAACCATAGGCTGACCCCCCAGATGTGAGTCAGTCTCTGAACCCTGCCCTTGCCACCCCCAGGCCTCTGGCTTCCTACCTTAGGACCCGGACGTCCTGGGTAACCTGGGAGACCAGGCACACCAAGCTTGCCCTGCAGAAAGATTGTGGGACAAAGGTCAGAAATTGCAAACTGGAGATCAGAGGGGAAGGTGAGGGTGGCTGAGACACAGGAGGCGCAGGGTGGGGTCCAGGGGAGCATGGCTGCAAGTCCCAGGACTTCTGTCTGCCATAGTCTGTCCTTGGTCAGTTCATAGACCTGTTCAAATCTCAGTTTCTTTGTTCATAAAATGAGGGTTAAAATAATGTTTGTTGCATTGGAAAAACATGGAAGCAGCCCAAATGCCCAAAAGTAGATGACTGGATTAGAAAGATGTGGTACATATATACAATGGAATATT
>NW_004567126.1:1412170-1428137 GCF_000260355.1 Condylura cristata | reverse complement strand
AAAAATGGGGGGGGTGGCAAAATGCACGGGATTATGCTGATGGCACACGGGTGATTTGGTGATGGGAAACCCGCGGGGATTACAATCGAGATGGAAAAAAAATGTACAAAATGATGTAAAAATAAACTTTTGTAATAAAAAAAAAGAAAAAAATAATAATGTTTGTTGCAACTATATACCAGAGACATTTCACTGGGGTGGAGTGGGGGATGGGGTCAAAAACAGTGAGGGGAGGGAAATACACTGGACTATGGTGATGGCACATGGTGATTTGGTGATGGGAAACCCAAGGGGATTGCAATTGAGATGGAAAAATGCATAAAATGATGTAAAAATAAACTATTACATTATTTTTAAAAAATAGCGTTTGTTGCCTGGGCTAGTTATAAGGATAAAAATAACATGCGTGAACTTGTTCTGTAATGCTGAGCTGAGGAGTTACAGGAGATGACCAAGTGCAGGGGCAGACTGTTGAGGTAACAGATCAAAGGGCAAAAGGCAACCGCAGAGGGTCAGGGAACACCTTGACTGCAGATGGGACGCTGGTGATTACACTGGAAGTAATGATCAATCAGGCCCGTTCACCTTTTCCCCAGCTGAGCCTGGGGGCCCCTCTTTGCCAGCTAGCCCCTCCTGCCCCTTCAGCCCTTCTGGACCATCCTCTCCCCGGGGACCTGCGGGTCCAGGGTGTCCCTGGAATAGAAAAGAGAGACTCTGATATCAGTGTTTCTGTCACTCCTGCTCTCCCTGGCCCCCTACCTTGTCCCCAGCTCACTGCCCACCACCCCCATCTTACCTAATTCCCACAGACCCACGGGACTCCTCATTTGGGGGTTATCTTACCCGATCGCCTTTTAGCCCCCCATCACCCTTGAAGCCTGGGAAGCCATCCTCTCCCTGGGTGAGAGAAAATATGTATCAGAGGTCAGAGTTTAAGGGAAGGAAAACAACTAGAGCCCCAATATGAGGGCTTCCCCCTGCAAGGAATCCTCTCCTTTCTCACCTTCACTCCTTTCTCTCCCTGAAGGCCCCGGTTGCCAGAGGTACCCTGAAAAATAAAAAAGCTCTCAAGCCCCTCCCCTGCTTAAGAAGGACTTCAGACTCAGTCCTCTGGCCCTAAAAAGCCAGGGCAAAATCCTCAGAGGATGTTGGACTGAGTCTGGAGAGAGGAGCAACCTCAGCGGAAGTGATCTTTTCCCAAAATGCAGTAGTGTAATGTACAAGAGGCTGCCTCTCTCCTTCCCCCTTCCCCACTGGCAGCCTCCCAAGGTCATCTGTGTGGGGGTGTGCAGAGAAGGCAAAATTTCCAAGTAATTGATTCCCATCTCCCAGGGACACTATGTCCACAGTTCCTTCTGGCAGGAGAAAGAGGAGGCACATACCAGGCCCCTGACTCATTATAAAGGCAAAGGAATGTTCCTCATTGTGTTAGCTACAATACCACTCTGTGCCTGGCAACAAGGCCAGTCTATCTGTGCTTGGCTACAGTGAGACTGCTCAGAGCCAGCCAGATGCTGCTCCCACCAAATTCTGGGCTTCTACTGTAAGGAAAGCTGCACTTGGCTACAGTGTAACTGGGTTCAGTTGACTACAAGGAAATTATACTTGGACACAATATAACTATGTGCTTGGCAATAGCGTAACTGTCTCCAGCCACAGAGACACAGTGTAGTTAAGCTCAGTGACTACAGTGAAATTGCTCTTAGATACAGTATAAATACACGTTTTGACAATAACATGACTCTCAGGGGCCACAGGGAAATTTAGTTGACCACATTTTAATTGACCTTGGCTAAAGTTCTCTGGCTTCCACTACAATATAAATAGACTCAACTAGGACATGGATTTCAAGTATGTATTAAAAAGCACGCCTGACTACAGTGCAGCTCTGTGTTTGACCAGCGGCAATATAACAACCCTTGGTTATAGAGTACCTGAGCACAACTACAGGGCAGAAATATGAGGAGTCAGCTCTTAGTTACCGCCCACCTGTTCTTAGACCACAGGGAACAGCCACCTATACTTGGCTACAATGGGCTGCACTCAGCTACCACAGAGAGGAATTCCGAGTTCCCTGCACTGGGCCAACCATGCTCCTCTACCCAGCCTGTTTATCTTGCAGATCATGTGCCTCTGGGCTTATGCTGTAACCCAAACCTCTGCTCAACTGCAACGTGCAGACCTGGACACGGATGCCGTGTGTGTGCTACAGTGAAGTGAGTGCCGCCTCTCACAGGCTTCACTGCTCTCTACTGCAAAGCAAAAACCACACTGTGGTTTGGCAGTCAACCACAACCGAGCATTTCATGGTTTGACTCTAAGTTACACACATACACATACACATTTTTCTATACTGTCACTCAGACCCAAACCTCCTCCCCCTACACCTTGCTGGAAGACTGATTCCTCTCATCACACATGAAGATGTTTCTGATGGAGCTGGCTCGGAAACCAATCACCCACACCAATCACCCACCTTCACACCTCGAGGTCCCGGATAGCCTGGAGGGCCTGCCGACCCTGAGGGACCCTGAGAAGGAGATAAGATCAGTGCCAAGCTGTACTTCTGCATTCTCAGTGCATCATCTCTTTTCCTCACTCACCCTTAACTCCTGGCCTTACCTACCAACCCCCAACTCCAACCCAGCCTCTCAACATGTCACTCACCTGAGCCCCTTTCTCACCAGTGGGGCCTTCATGGCCTGGGTGACCCTGAGGGAGTAAAAACATCCTAAGTTAGGCCCTCCCTAGTGGCGCAGCAGGTTAAAGCACAGCTAAAGCCACTTCCGCATGAGTTCGATTCCCGCCTGCCCCGGAGGAGACCACATGATGTGGCAGACCTCTCCTGACCCACCCGCTGCTCCCCTCAGCAGTGTACTTCATAGATCTGCTTGTTCTGCTCCCCATTCTGTCTCTGGTGAAGCCTCTCACCATCCCTGAGCCTCTGGCCTGTACCCCAGTTCTGTATGTACAAATAAATAAATTTTTTTAATAAAAAAAAAATCCTAAGTTATCAGAGATCTGGATTGGTCATCCAAATTCCCCAGCCTCCCTTTCTTCCTCTGTCCAGCCCCCAGTTCTTACCGGAGGGCCATCAGATCCTGGGGGGCCTGGAATTCCGGGGTTCCCAGGGGGACCCTTAAAAAAGATGAGCAGTAGGAATAGGAGAGAGAGGGTTCAGGGCCCAGTACTCCACCAGGAACAGCCCCACTCAGACATGCAGCTACCTCAAGAAGAGCCACTACACTATTATATTATTTAAAAAGAAGAAGAATATCCACTACAGGAAAATCTATCTTCAGTCCTACCCAGACTTGCTGACCCTGAGTCAATCCCCTCCACTCTCTATGCCTCAGATGTGACTCTCTGAATCCTACGAAGAGTTGACAGGTCCAGAAATGGTCACCAATCAGATTTCTGAAATCTAATGGTAAGACTAAAATACTACAGTCAAACAGATTTGGACAAAGAAACTCTAAGGTCGGGGCCTCCCTAGTGGGAGTTAAGTCTCAATGGCTAGCCACTGCCACTGCAGGCATAAGTTCAATCCCCGGCCAGGGAGCTGACCCACACAGCACGGTAGGCCTTTCTTGTCTCCCCGCTGCTCCCCTCGGCAGTGTATTTCAATCAAATTCACCTCCTCTGCTCCCCACTCTGTCCCTGGTGAATCTTCTCACCCCTGCTCCTGAAATTCTGGCCTACACCCTAGCACTTATATGCACAAATAAATAAAATAAATCTTTTAAAAAAAACGAAACTCTAAGATCATAAGGAAGGAGATGGGGACTGAATTGGTAACAAAGCTTGAAATGTGTGTGTAGAAATAGAAGTTGGGGGTGAGGACAGATTAAGACATGTGCAGCAAGCCATCTGTCTGCCAGGGTGAGCTGGAAACAGGTGTGCAGGCAAACAAAGATGACAGCAGATGCCAGAGAAAGGGTTTTCCTGGCCTGTGAGCCTTGACAACATTTTCTATGACTGTTTTCTGAGGGCTCCCCTGAATTCTGACATCATCTCTTATGCACCCTAACTTGGTAGCTTTCTGTTTCTAGAAACCAATCCTTCCCCAGCAATGATACTTTGTAACTCTGGGCTTCTTTAGGGAATATTGTAATAATCTGTCATTACTGAGCTAATAAAAGGGGCCCTTGGGGAAGCTTTTCCTAGACAGAGTTGAAGGAGGAAGACATGAGTAGGGGATAGGGAGATAGTAGGTAACGCTGCCACTCACCTTCTCCCCAGGGGTGCCAATGTTTCCCTGGGGGCCAGGGAGGCCCTAGGGACACGAAAAGAAGAAGAAAGTTGACATAAGAAAGGGACAGTGAATGCAGGGTTGAGGAGATTGGGCATGGTCTATGGCCTATGGCTGACCACTGCCATGCCCCTTTATTAGGAAAGGAAGCTCCAACCTGGGACCCAGGGTTCCCCTGCTGTCCTGGAGGGCCCGGTTCTCCTGGAGGACCCTGGAGAGAAAGAGGGAGTTCAGAGAGGCTGAAAGGGCTCATGGTATTGCATTGCCAGGGAAGCTGAGGTGTGGCAGCAGGGCACAGGAGTAGCCGGGATATGAACAGTCACAGGGTCTGCGTGTCAGAGTGCCAGGGGCCAGGGACTCGACTACATACCACATTTCCTTTGGCCCCTGGAGCACCATCAATTCCAGCAACACCCTGGGGGAAGAGAAGGCATGAGACCAGGGCAGACACATGCACAGCTGCCTGGTCTGAGACACCGAGGGGCACAGAAGGGAGGGTGTGGGGACAGAGAAGGCAGGCGACAAAAACGGGCAGGAAGCGGGACAGGTGAGAAGACATAGCGATATGGAAGGACAAGTACATGCTCACCGGCCGTCCCAGGGGGCCAGGAGAGCCTCTGGGGCCAATCATTCCCCGGGCACCCTGCCAGGAAATAGAAGCATTATTCCAGCAGACCCCAGTGAAAGCCTGAGTCCTGACTCCTCCAGGCAAGGGGTTAGGAACCCCTGGTACTCACCGGCTCCCCAGCCTGGCCAGTGGGTCCAGGAGGGCCCTCTGCTCCCTATGGGAAAAAGGCATATCATTACTGGGGCTGCAGGGGAAATGGCTCCCGGAGAGACGGGCTCCTTGTCTGGGTAGACCCTTCCACGGATCTGACTCAGCACAGGACCCCACCCCCACACCTGAGAGCCTGAGTCTCCCTACTTGACCCCAATTCTGTCCCCTAGCTCTCAGTGTGTGCGTTTGGCCTCTCCTGGTCCTCTAGTGCAGACCTTCACCCTCCATCCTGTCCCCTAATCCACTTTGATGCAGTCTGGCTTCCTAGCCTCCAAACTGTCCCTTAGCTCTCTTCCAGTTTTACCTTTTCACCATCCTCTCCTGGGAGCCCAGGTTGCCCCACGGGGCCAAAGTCACCCTGTAGCAGAGAACAGAGGGAGTCAGAAGCAGAAAGTGGAGTGGAGATCAGCACCCCAAGAAAGGAGATGGGACACAGGGGTGGAGGCCCTGAAACAGGAGGCAGGGACGCGGGGACGTCGTGAATGCTGGGAGTTGACCTGGACCTCGGGGAGGGGCCTTGCACACTCACCCTTTGGCCTTTCTCGCCAGGCAGCCCGGGGAGACCGTCAAAGCCCCGATCACCCTGTACAAAGGGAAACCAGCTGAGCCTGAATCCTTCACCCTGAGTGTCCCCCACCAACCCATCCCAGTATCTTTACCTACCTTAGGCCCCGTGTCCCCTGGGAGGCCGCGAGCCCCATCTGCTCCAGAGCGGCCCTATGGGGGAGTGACCTCATCAGAATGTCTGTTACTGAGCACCCTCATGGGGGGCTGCGGACCAACTCTACCTCCCAGACGCATCCCAATCCTATCATTACTCTTTATTCCTGGTGTTCTCACTCAAGTCACCATAATCACAGAGTCAGAAACTGTGTATTTAGTCTCTGGGAACTGCCTAGCTGTGTGATCCTCATCACACTTGAAACTATCTGGAGTTGTCTTATTTGTCATTTCCTCCAATATGCCAGACTTTTCTTTCACATATTATGTTCCTTCTAGTTTGAATGCACCCATCCCCCAGCTCAGGTGAAGCATCGCTCCCTCCAGCCAGTCTGACTCCGTGCTATCAGACACTCAGTAGACAGGTCACCCCTGTCCTCAGTGCGCTCCGCCCCTACTAACACCAGCAGACTGCGGGCACAGAGCACACAGTGTTGTGGGATGAATAAGGGATGACCAGGTGACCTAAGAGTGACTGTCACTCACCATCTTGCCCTCTCGGCCAGGTGGCCCAAGGGGTCCTTGAAGACCTCGGGGTCCCTAGACAAGAGAGAAAGGGGAGAAGAAAAGCAGAATAAGAACGTACTTAAGAAACAAATTCCCTGGGGAAAGCAGGGATTACAAGGATATCCTCCGGCCGTGGTCACCAACTGGCCTTTCCCTGTGGTCCACCCCCCAACCATCTCACCTGCGGTCCCATTTCTCCCATCTCGCCTTTCAGACCTGGATACCCAGGAAGACCCTTGGGAGAAAAGATGGGCAATGTGTTTAAAGGGACCCCTTCTTCAGGGATATGTCCCCCTCCTTCATGAGGCCTCCTACTTACCACGGGGCCTGGACGCCCTGTGAGCCCCATGGGGCCAGGGGGGCCTTTCATAGAGAGCTGGAAAGATCAAGGGAACAGAATCTCAGGTCTCTCACAAGCCCCCACATCTCCTACAAAGGCTTCTTCAGGAGGCAGACATGCACAGTCCTCCAAGGTCCCCACCTCTTCATTCTCTCAGTGCCCCCCGCCCCCGCCGTCAGTCCCCTGCTCTCTCCAGACTCACCTGAGCCTGCTGCAGCACCGCCCGCGCCTGCGCCTGTTGGAAGGAGACTGCAGGTCCTTTGAGGGAGCTACTGGCAAACTGGAACTAGAGGCCAACAGGTTATGAGAAAGCCCCAAAGAATCAGGAGTATACCCCAAAGCGTGTGTCACAGGACGTCCATTTTCCTCTTACCGGCATCATGATCACAGTGCCTGGTAGGCCTCGGACCCCATCAATGCCAGGGATTCCTGGGAGACCTGCAGGGCCCTGGCAGAGGGAAAGACAGAAATGGGTGGAGATGGAGGGAGGGAGAAGAGGATGGAGGTAGGAGCAGAGACAGAGGGAAGAGATGAAGAAGGGGAGAGGGAAGACAGAGGGTGTGTGGAGTCAGAGATGGACAGAGGGCGGCAAGGAGTGACAGAGATGGAAGAGAAGTGGGGAAGGATGGAGGGAGGCAGGAGAGACAGAGAAGACAAAGGCAGCTTGATAGAGGGAGGAGAGTCGCAGGGAGTAGTGAGGCAGAAAGAGACAAAGAGCAGCAGAAGAAAGATTAAGAGACAGAGAAAGAAAGACAGACGCAAAGGACACTCAGGCATAGAGACAGTGGCGAAAAGAGGGAACAGGGCCCCGGAGGCAGAAGAGGAGCAGAGTGATAATCCACAGGTAAGGCTGAGCAGGAAGGGTCAGTGCCAACGCAGAGCTGGTGTCCCCAGTGCCAGCCTGTCAGGCCCAAGTTATACATTCATGCTCCGCATCTCAGCTCCATGTCCCCAAACCTCCCTCCCGCACAAGGACACATCCCAAGCGGGATCTCTTACTGGTAAGCCACGGTCCCCCGGGAATCCAGGGGAACCAGGAGGGCCTGAGGGGCCGACCACACCCTGTTGTGGACAGAGGAACAGAAGTCATCAGAAGTACAAAGTTAGAACCAGGTTGACCCACCACTGACCCTGACGACATCCTGGGCTCCCTACACAACCACTTTGCTATTTGTGCCACTCAGCACTACGTAACCCACATCAACCCCAGTTTTACACCTTCACCATCTTTGTCTCATTCTTTGAGCCTCATAGCCAATAATCTTCAAATGATCTGGCAACATTGCCCCCAGCTCTCCACCCCAGACACTTTAAAACCCGAATGGAAGGGAAAGATTGAAAGAGGACAATGCAGCCATCACTCACTCGGGGTCCAGGGGCTCCAGGAGGTCCCTCAAACTGCTGTCCCTGAGGGAAAAATGAGAGTGATACCCATTCTAGCCCAGACCCCTCATCTCCTTCCATCCCCGGCTCCTCACCTGTTCAATTACTGCTGGTTCCCCTTTTGCTCCTTTCTCTCCAGCACCCTGGGGTAGAGAGGGGGAGCGAAAAGGGATGTGATCCCAGGAACTCAGATACAGAACGTTCAGTGAAACACACACACACCACCCTCAGTACTACCTCTGCTGTTCTGTCTTCAACCGATATATTTTGAGAGCCTTCCGCCATCTTACCGATGCCATTGTGCATTGTTTCTGCCTCTCTCCATCTCCAGCAGCAGAACCACAAAAGAATGTGGCCCCACTTTGCTGTCTCTCTACAGCATCCCTGTCTCCTGGGTCACCACCCTCTTTGGGGACTAGTGATTTCCCTGCTGCCCCATATGACGCCCCCTACAGTCCATATGTTGCTCAGCAGCCAGAAGGAGCTTTTAAAACTCAAGTTAGGTAGACGATGTTCCACCTCGAGAGACTTCTCATGCTTAGACTAAGTCAAATGCATCGCCGTACCCACAGCCCAGCCGTTAGCACAGTGTCTAAAGCACTGTGGGTTTATTGTTCATGTTTATGTTATTGCTCGTGTTTACTGACTGCACTGGGGTGATGAAGCATTCTAGGTAATATAAAAGAAGCAAGAGAAAGTGACTGTGTGTGGCTCTGGACAGAGTCCCTTCTCCTGCACTTAACCTAGTCAGCTAGACTCACAGGAAAGATCTGGAACTGAGTCCGTGATGACTGTTCTGCTGCCCGGAAGTCAGGGCCCATGGTGGGGTCATCTCCTTCCTCATCCTCATTGATTAATTCAGTCTCCGAGGACCCCAATTCAGTTTCACTTTCAGGATCAAGGTCCCCCTGAGGACATAGGGAGAAACCAAAGTTCGCTCATCACCTCCTTGCTGTCTGCACCACCATTGTCCCGCTCACTTCCTACCAACCTCTAGACTGGTGAGGTTGTGGCCAGCAGTCATAGTGGTGGTGATGGCCAAAGGCGAAGAGCTGGGAGGCGGACTTGGAGCTGGTATCTCTGTCTTGGGGATGTCAGTGGAGGTCTGGAGCAGGCACAGAGGGAGTACCAGGTCTGGTCTTAGGCATTCAAGATAAAGGGGAGGCAGAGGTCTTACCCACCTCCCAGGGTAGATAGGTCCTATCCCCCAGAGGAGGACAGTCCATGGAGGGGAGAGGAGGATTTCCCCAAAACAGAGGAGGGGTGAAAGGTAAGGGGCTGGCCAGTGGAGGCAGAGATATGCTGGACAGCCAGCAGGGGGAGCCCTCTTGTGTGGAGAAGGTGCAGAGCAGGCCAGGTCTGTGAGGACTGGAAGCAGAGCAAGTCCAGAACCCAGTGGTCAGGGTCAAAAAGCACCCAGGGAGCCCTCCCTGGTGGTGCAGTGGGTTAAAGCACTAAGAAGCTTAAGCCACTTCCGCATGAGTTCGATCCCCGCCTGTCCTGGAGGAGATCCACATGGTGTGGCTGACCTCTCCTGACCCGCCCTCTGCTCCCCTCAGCAGTGTACTTCGTCAATGTCAGTCTCCCTGTTCTGCTCCCCGCTCTGTCTCTGGTGAATCCTCTCACCCTCCACATCTCTGGCCCGTACCCCAGTTCTGTATACATAAATAAATAAATCTTAAAAAAAAAAAAAAAAAGGACCCAGGGCCAAGACTCCCTGACACTGATCCCAAGTGTTCTTTCCCAAGGCAGAGCTCAGCAGTCAGTTAGTTAGCCAGGACAGAGAGCGGGAGGGGCAGCTCCTTCCTCCTGGCCTGGACAACTGCAGAAGTGGGCCAAAGGCACAAGGAGGGCAGCGGGGGTCCAGGTGATGGGCTGGGGAGGGTTAGACATGTCCCTGTCCTGGGTCTGAAGTGACAGCCTCTTTCTCCCAACTACTGAGCCCCATCAATGACACTTTAATGAAGCATTCCCCTAACCAATGTCCTCCAATAATGAATACCCATAAGTGGACACAACTTGTGCTCCCCATTCCAAACAGCGGCTCCACTAACCAATGACCTGTCTATGACTTCCTGACTAGTATAAAAATCTATCAAGACTCCCACACCAATCAAGAGCCCCTGAAAGTTACTCCTCCAGGCAATGACTAAAATTTGTGGCCTCACCTGTGCCTTTCAGTCAGGGATCTTCCACTGATCACTGCCTCAACTGCCAATCCCCAGCAATGACTCGAAAAGCAGTGACACCAAAAACACGAACAGTGGCCTTCCTCAATGACCTCCAGAAGTGACCCCACAACTTGAATATCCTAAACATCCGTCTCAATCAATGTCTTCCCACCGGGATTACTCAGTCAGCAATTTCCAACAAGGAGCTCAAATATTACCCCCTACATAGTTATTTCCCAGTGAATAACTCTCTCCTATAACCCCAACCACTCACCCCAAGCAATGACACTAGTGAGCCCAGCACTCAACCCAGTTAATGATTGCCCTTACAAAGAGTAGCCCTCGTTAAAAATCCCAGGCCCTCCCTGGTGGTACAGGAGGTTAAAGCAAGCCCTAAGAAGCTAAAGCCACTTCAGCATGAGTTCAATCCCCACCCCGGAGGTGACCCACATGGAGGGGCAGACCTCTCCTGACCCGCCCGCTGCTCCCCTCAGCAGTGTACTTCGTCGATCTGCCTGTTCTGCTCCCCACTCTGTCTCTGGTGAATCCTCTCACCACCCCTGCATCTCTGACCTGTCCCCCAGTTCTGTGTGCATAAATAAATCTTTTTAAAAAATACCTTAATAACAAGGTACTCAACTGAGTGTGCCCTCTTCCTCCAGCTCCCCAAAACTGGAGGTTAGGGGGTCAGAGATAGAGGAACTATAAAATAGGATCAGCCCTCTTCTCTTTCCCTCTCCCCCCCCCCCAAACAGGATCAGCCAGCTGAGAGCAGTCACTGGTCAGGGGTTGGAGACTGGAGGCAGAGACCACGGGTGAGGGGCTGGTCATCAGTGAGGATCAGAGGCAGCGGTCAGGCAGTCCAAGAGCAAGAGGTGAGAGGTTGCAAGTCCCTTACCTGGTTCTCAGGGGAGCCAGGAGGTGGACTCGGGGTCAAAGTTTCCTTGTTCTTCTTTCTACCCTTCCCTTTTCGACCTCGCCCCTTTTTTTTCCCCTTCCCCTTGCCTTTCCGTCGAGGAGAAGGGGTCTCTGGCTCATCCTGCAAAGAAGGCCCTTATTCAGGTCAAGTCCTTCATCAACCTCCCTACACCTAGTGGCTCCATCACTCAGGTCAGTTGGGGTCATGCTGGCCCATGGCCCATTGGTCTTTATGTCTTGAATCCAGGGTTCACTTAGCCCTGTGACCTAGGTTCAGAAATCTGAGGTCCCCAGGGTTGTTCAGTTATATGACCTGAGATGAAGGTCACTCATGCCTATTTGAGGGCAAGGGTCACTCAACCTCACGGGTGGGAGCCAAACACACACACATTCCTGAGATACAGAGCAAGGATGACAGCCTGTGACCTCAGGCCCAGACCCTTACTCACCCCTGTGGCTGTGGAGTCCAGGTGGTCACAGCCTGGTAGGTACCGCTCACAGGCCTGGAGGGCGGCCTGAGGGTCCGCAATAATCAGCAGCTCCTGAATATCTCCCTGAGACAGGTGAGGGGAGAGGTGTCGGGAAAGGGGTCCCTAGGCTGAGTTCAACCGCCACTTCTCAAAGTGGCCCTTCCCTGCCCCAGCACCAAGGCTTGTAGTTTCCCCACCCAAACACCCAATGTAGAAGTGGGGGTGACCCCATCACAGCCCAAAGATCCCTTTGCCCTTCTGAAGAAAAGGAAGGAGAGATTCTGTCACGGTCACACCAAATCCCAACCACAAACCACACCCATCACATCTGCCCCTTTGTTCCTCGACACCCAGACACAAGGTGAGCACCTCCTATGTGCCAGGAGGAACTGAGGATAAGGAGAAGACAAGACAGGTGGAGTCTCTGGCTCCTGGAGGTGGCACACATGATGATACACCGCAGGGCATCTCTTCAGAGCCACACGGCTGCACACCTTGCTGGTGCCGGATACCACACTCACCCACAGTCGCTCAATATCACAGCAAGTGACCAGCCACACGATACAACCTTATCCTCTCACCATGGACCAGGAACGCACCGTTACAACCACCAGCCTTGGCTGTGCAATCGCCCAATGACACACCCTAAGCTCCCTCCTCTCAGTGAAGTGCATGTTCCCTTCAAGCTGCAGGAAAACTCCCCCTCTCACCTTCTGCCTCAGCTTACCCTGTCACTGAATCCCTACCTCAAAAGTCTCCTCTCCAGGATCCTGAGTTCCCAACACAGTTTGACCAGCTGTACTGATCAATCGAGGCCCCTGGCCCAATATGGGGGGCTGAGGTTCACAGTCCACCACCAGGGTCACCATCGCACCATCCACGCTGACTGCCACACGATGCCACCTGTGATGTACAGGCTCAGTGGGGTGCTTCTCACACCACTCCTCTCTGGACCCCCCACCCTTCCTATACTCACCTGCCATCCATGAGGTTGACCTGCGGGGAGAGAGGGCTGACGGTGACACCCAAGAGGCCCAGAGCCGGCCCCAGCGCCAGGCCCAGCTTCCGCGTACTCCCCTCATCGTAAATGGATAGAAGGACAGATTGGTTGGCCGGCTGGCCCCGCAGAGTGATCAGCACAGAAAAGTCCTCAGGAAAGTGGCCATCTGGGTGTGCGGGGTGGGGAGTTCAATTCAGATGGCCTCGTCCCAGGGCCGTCCCCAGCCTACCTCCTTCACTCACCTGGAAAGAGCTCCCACGTAGGTACGGCAAGCCTGCTGGCTTTGCCCACCTGGAATGCCCGGTCACCCTCTGGGGTCCTCTGGGGACAGAGGCCAGGCACTTGGGGGATGTCGACCTGGCCTCCTCGCATACCCAAGGCCTTCAGCAGGTCCACAGGATCCGCTGCAGAGAGAAGGCAGGAGGGGAGGTGTTAAAGTGAACCCAGGACTCCATATGAGTGGCTCACATTTGGGGAAACTCAGGCCCCCAATCTTTGTGGGTCATGGAGAAGGGACAAACCTGGGACCTGCACCCCCTCACCACCCCACAGCTGTTCCAGCCTCATCAGCCTGTTGACTCCTGTTTTGTTCCCTTGGTTTTGATGAGAATAAAAAAAGCTGACCTAGTTCTGGGATGAATCAAAGCTTCTTGGCCTAAGCCCCAGAGCCAGACTGGCCCCCTCTCCGTGCTCCCCCGCACCAGCACCAACTCCCAAGGGCTGTTTCTGGGGCCTAAAATCCCCTCACCAGCAGACGCTTGCTAGAGAGCAGGGGCTCTTTGTGTGTGCTCTTCGTCCACCCCATCTCTCAGCTTCTATCTCTCTGACCTCCTCTGCCCACAACTCCTAAGAGCTCCCCGTCTGACACCATCACCTATCACCTCCTCCCTCTGAACACCACCTCTCCTGACTTCTTTCTGACTCCTCCTTGACCACTGTCACCTAGGGTCTCCCTTTGACCACTCAGTTTCCAGTCTCCTCTCTCCGACCACTCTTAGCCTGACCATCCCCACCAACTTCTCAGTCTGGTCACCCCCTCTGACCTTTCCTCGCCTGAATCCAACTTCCTCCTTCTGACTCACCCCGTCTTTCTCTCTGATTTTCCCCTCTTCCCTTCTTCCTCCGACTACCCCCTCATCTCATCCCTCTGCCTATCCCAGTCTCCTCCATCTGGCCAGCAATCTCCCCAGTTTTTCACCCTTTGATGATCTTCTGACCACCTCTCTCTGATAATCTCTCACCTCCTCCCTCTGGCCCTCTCTTTCATCCCAAAATAGGAAGGCACTGGTCTGGCCCAATCATCCTAATCTAAGTCATCCCATCCGCCCCACCCCATGCAGCCTGGCCAGCGCTAAGTGGAACCACATGGTCTGGGTAGGGGAGAGGGCTTCCCCTGGGCCTAAAGGCCTGCATAAGCTCCTTCCCCCACAGTCTGTCCCACTGACCCCCTGACCCAACCTTTTGGCAGGAGTCAGATTCTGTCAAGTCTCCCCATGACCTCACCCTGGGGTCAGCACTACTGACCTCATACTGGGAGCATGGGTAGGGAGAGGAGACAAATGGGGGAGAGAGTCTTGGACGAGGGTCCTCCATCCAAGCTCCTTCAGGGTCTAGACTGCACAAAACTCTGTTCCAGACTCTACAGAATCTCCAGTACCTCTTCTTTCCTTTCTCCGCCCCTCTCTCTCTTTGTCCCACTTTCTGTGGGTCCTCTTTCCAAGCCCTCTCTCTGTGTCCAGCTCTGAATTTCAGTCTCTTGCTCCCTTGCATATACGTGTGTATATATGTGGGGAGGGGGGTGGTTTGCATTACCCTCCCACCTCTTTCTCCCCATCTGCAACCCCCCCAACCCTGCTGCCACTACCAGCCCCATCTCTAATTGCCCTGTCTGTGGCTGGGCTGCCATTAAGAGGTATTTGGGTTATACCCTCCTGGGGCTAAGATTTGGGCTCCCAGGGTCTGCTAACCACAAGGGTCACTCCTTCCTGGAGCCATCATTCCAGTCACCCCGCCTCCAGGCTGGAACCCAAGGGAAGGCTGAGATCCATAACGCCACCTACTGTGGCTCTCTTAGGCTCCCCTCACTCAGACCCCAGCTTCTATGCACTGTATGCAGTGCAGCGAGAGGGGGGCCTCTCATCAACCCACTGCTCATTCATATTTAAAAAGTCCTTCCCAGCATCTAGCCCAAATGTCTCCTGCTTCACTCTTATGTCTCTTCTGTAATGACCTTTCAGAACTGACTGCCCTTTCTTTTCGTGGCTGGCTTCGTGACAAGGGGATACACAAGAGGCATTGAATCCTGCCTGCAGGCCAGGGTGTGGGGGTCTGTCAAGGACCCAGCCTTCCCTTCCCCACAGACCCTTCCTGTGCTACTCACGGAGACACTAGGTGGGGTCTAGGTTGTGGACGGAGGCAGGCAAGGAGTAGTCACGGATCCCCTCAGATGTGTAAGATTGTGGGTATCTGTGCAAGTGTGCACATGAACTATTCGGTGCATAAGGCTGAACATGCATGTGTGACTGAGTAGAACAGGGAATGGCTGGGTGTGTGATTCGTTAATGTGTTTGCATGTGTGCAAGTATTTAGCCTATGGTGGAGAGATTAGATGCAATTTGATGTAAGGCTACATGCCCAATGAGAGCTGGGGTCCTAGCAGTGAAGTTAGGGTCCTGTAGGTGGATCTATACTTGTAGTAGCTCATATTGGAGATGGGAAAGTGTGGTTATATGTGACCATGGACAAACCATCAAGTAGGTGACTGGTTGTGAACATTGGCCACGTTATATGGACGACTGGGAAGCAAGTGTGAACATTTAAAAGCACATATAGGAGGGTGACAGGAGCTGTGACCATGGAGTGGGTGACTGACGGGATTGCTTGGGATGGGTACCCAGTGTTTAACATTTCTGGGCTCCCAAGTGGCCTATATTTTGAGTGGGTGCTGGAGCTTGAACAACTGTTTGTGCGCGTGATCGTGGGAATGGGGCATAGGCCAATTTGAGGTTATCCATGGGAGCAGGCACCTCCCTGGTCTCAAGAGAAAGTGAGGGAAGTGAGGTGAAGGGTATGTGTGTGTTGGGGAGCTGAGTGTGTTCCGGAAGAAATTTCTGGGAGCCCTGACCTGGGATCTTTCAGACCTGGGAAGTTCCAGAGATCACCACTTGAGGGACCACGACCTTAAGGAATCCCACCCCTCCCCCATTCCTTTGGGGCGGGGCTTGGCGTCCTGCCAGTTGCGTGCAGCTGGGCATGCGTCAGCTCTGACTCATTCATGTGACTGCCCCTGGGACCCCAAGGGGGCCCCTAAGAAATTCCTCAGAAAAAACACCAGAGGTTCGCTCAGCAGAGGTTCGCTCAGCAGAGACTCGCTCAGCAGCTGAAAGAAGAGTGAGAGAAACTTAACCCCCGCCGCCGCCCGGGCTCCG
>NW_004567126.1:1375412-1412070 GCF_000260355.1 Condylura cristata | reverse complement strand
CCCGCTGGTGGTCGGGGCCCGCCCAGGAACAGGCGTGGGGCCTCCTGTTTTCTTTGTAACTTTCTTATCTCAGACAGAAAGGTCCTGCAGGTCCGGACGTCGCCCCGGCCTCCACGGCCGCACCTGCTGCCCCAGCGCCCCCTTCCCGGGCCACCCCCGGCTGGGGCGCCCAGGGCCCCGGGGCCGTTTGCTGCGTGCCGGGGCCTCGTGGCGGGGCCCGCAGGCCTTCCTGGCTCTTGGGCGGTTTGGGGTGTCCAGTGGCTGTCGTCGGACCCCCTGGGGCAGGCGTGCTGCTCTGTGGCCCTGTGGCCCTGGTCTGCGAGGAGAGGCCCCGCCCTTGCGGAGCGGGCACCTGCTCACGAGGCCTGACCCCCGCACTTGGCACAGCCACGGCCTTAGTCTCCTTGAAAACCTGCGCTGGGGCCGCCTGAGGCGCCTCGGGGAACGGCGCCGCGCCCGGGGCGCGGATCACCTTGGAAGAAGGAGGCGGCCGGCTGCCCCTTCCCCGGGAGTGCTCACCCAGGGCGCCACCTCCCGAGCCCCCCTCGGCGTCCCGGGGCGGGGCCTCCCCGAGGCTCGGCGCTCCGGCTCGGGGACCTGGGGCTCCGTGAGAGGAACCCTGAGCTTCCCTCCGCGCTTCTGCATCCTGCCCGTCGGGGCTCCCCCACCCCTGCCGTCACCTGCGTCCGGCGGGGTGCTGCCTGCCCCCAGGCTCCTCTTGGACAGGCGGGGCCTTGCCCCGGCCAGAGCCCCGCCCTGCGTCCCGCCCTGCCCCGCCCTGCGTCCCGCCCCGCCTTGCCCCTCACCGCGGGCCTCCCGGGGCCCTGTCCATGGTGCTGATCATGGCTCTGGGGAGAGGAGGGTGGGGAGAAGGTGGGTGCGCGCCAATTTGGGCAGAGGAAGAATTGGTTGACGCCACTTGGGGGAAACGCGAAAAGAGAACTCTGAGTCCCCGATTAGCCCCTTCCCATACTCGCCCACTCACCATTACCCTCAGAATTATTCAATTCTATTTACACTTCCAAATTACAAACACACCCCTCAAAGGGTCACCCGGAGACTCACGAAGAATTTTTCTCCAAGTCAGCCTCACAAACACACGTTTATACCCACAACTCACAATCACTGGCCTAGGGATCACCCTGTCACCCATATTCACACAACCATCATTTCCCACACCCAAGTTCACACACAGTTTCACTCCAAATGACCACACACACACACACACACACACACACACACAACCTATAAATTGCATTCATTCCCAAGTATTCACCAGTAAAACATGGTCACAAGCCGCTCCCCCCTCCAGCTGTCACACCCACAAATCACCCAGAGTAGGACACTGGCAAGGAAACATCACCCATCGACAATACTCGAGGCGCATGCCCTGCCTTCCCCCCATGCACTCCCCTTATTCGCAACTCCATCCAGCCTAGGATCCTCACGGGACCAGCACCCTGGATTTATCTTCTCCCCTCGGCTCACCCGCCTGTATCCAGGGCAGAAACTGCAGCAAGACCAGGAGCAGGTGGAAGCCAGCCTGCATCTGGCCCAGGCCCAGGCTGCTCTCCATCCCAGCGGGGCCCACTTTCAAGGCGGGGACCCGACTGGGAGGCTGTGGGGCGCGGCGACTCCACGGGTTCGGCGCACTCACTCTCCGCTGCTGGCCCGCTGCTCCACTGGGGATGAGCTGAAACTGCCCAAAACCCCGCCCTGGCCTCGCCCAACAGCAGCAGCAGCTCGGACAGGCAGGCGGGGCTCGCAGAAGTGGGGGTGGCTGACAGCTGGGGGTGGGGGGAGTTGGAAAACTTTGTGCTGTGCGCGGATTGGCGGATTAGAGGTGGAGCCTTGTGCGGGAAGCTGGGCCCTTCTTGCCCCACCCCACAGTGGAACAAGACAGTTACTTGCACCCAATCTTAGAATTCCTGGTCCCAGCCTTACCTCAAATGCTACCTTCTTAACAGCCCCCCAAAAAATATCCTTCATTCCTTCAAACCTTTAGTTTCCACCTATGCCGGTGAAATTACACACAGAACATTTTTATACCAATTTTTTCTGCCTCACCCACTCCTCAAGCGAGGTCCCTCACTCCAAACTCTCATCCACCCATCTGTACCAGTGGTATAGTAGCACAATAGAGGTACCACAATAGAGGCACCACCTTCACTAAAGCGTTTGCTTCAGGTCCCTAAATAAGGAATCCTAATCCCAGTCCAAATCTCACCTAGTTTTCAAAATGGGGTTCCCAACCATTCCCCAAGTCCTCATCCACCCAAATTGTATAAATGCATGTCCTGACACTACCTCTAAAGCCTCACCACAAATTCCAAAACACCACTTTCAAGTTCCCCTAAACTTTATATTCAAATAAATTGTCCCACTCCTTCTTTAACCCTCCTCTCCCTTCCTCTCTCTGGTCCCCAAATGGATACCCCAATCCCAAACATTTCCAGCATGCCCATCAAATGTGGGGTCTGACCTTGCCCCTAAATCCCCTGACTGCCACAACGAGGTCATGGATGGATCCCTGCTATTCCTGGGGTGAAACAGAGATTCCCCCCATCCCAATGACAGCACCTAATTGAAGTAGAACTGTGAGTGCAATTGAACAAGCACAGACAGGCAGAATCTGAAGGAGCTTCTACTGGCAGGAACCTAAGGGGCGTATCCTGGGCCCAGAATTGCTCCCCCCCCCTTGGGGAAAGAGAAACCAGCTCTGCCCCCTCCTAGTATCCCGCTCCTCAGACAATGAGTCTCTGTGTCCCTGGAGAAGAAAGGGTGGGGCCCCATCTGGCCCAAGAAGGAGATGGAGGCCCCTAGGGTGGAGGAAGGAAAGGGAATCTCCCCAAGCTTCTCTTCCTCCCTCCCTAGGGGCATCTGAGGCTGAGAATTCTCTGACTAAGACTCTCATAGAATTTTTGCCTTGCTGGGAAGTTCTTCCTAAAGTCTAACCCCACATTCTGACTTTTCCATTTTCCCTCTTTGAAATGATCCAGGAAGAGCCATACTGTCCAGAACAGACTGCAAGAGAATGCCCCTGATTAGTTCCCTGTGCTCCCTAAACTCACTCAGCCCTGAATATTTACAACCATTAAAAAAAAAAAAAGTGTGGCAGTGAGGAAAAGAAATTTTTGACAAAAGAATGAGGGGTGTTGAGGTTAAGTAATTCCCTCCAGTAGTCTGCCTAGGATCAGAATTGGGGCCCTGGGCCCCTTCATCCTGCAGGGGATCGCTTGGAGGGTGCTTAGGAGGGGCAGATGAGCCAAGGCTGGGCGGCAGCAGTCAGTGACTGGCTAGAGGAGTCACGAGTCCAGGCAGGGATCAATATGGCTGCCATGGCTCGGACTGTGCTGATCTCTGGCTGCTCCTCAGGGATTGGCCTGGAGCTTGCTGTGATGCTGGCTCATGACCCCAGACAGCGTTACCAAGGTGGGATCCAGAGCACTGGGAGGGGTGGGGATGAGTTTGGCTTTCCCACTGACCCGTCTCTTCCAGTTGTCCTTGTGGGCTTGGGGGAGGACCCAGGACATGTGAGGTCCCTTTTCTACCTATCCTTGTGAGTCATTGCTTAACCTAGCTAAGATTTCTTGAATACTTACTGGGTTCCAGGTACCATTCTGGGTGCTGAGAACACAAATGTGAACAGACAGAAGTCTTTTTCCTGGGTAGGAGTGTAGTAGAGGAAGAGAGAGAAACCAGACGATATACAGATATTAAATTTTTATAATAAGTGCTAAGAAGCCAAATGGCAGGAGGTGGGTGATGGGGGATATTTTGAGAAGAATTCTCGAGGTTTTTCTTAGGGCATTCCCTCCCCCATCGCTCCCAGATTACTGTATAAGCCTCTTAGTGTCCCTGACAGGGGGTGTGGGAGACGGGGTGGGTGTTTAAAGATCAAGGAAATTGGCCTTCAACAACTCTGGCATAAATTGCCCAACCTGCTCCCCAGCAATGAGAACCTCTAACCCAGAATCAGTGAGAGCCCACATGGGCAAAAAGCCATTACATAAGACAAGCTACTGGCCCACTTGGCAGAGCTGTTTCCCCAGCCTCTGCCCTCTGTCTTAGAGACATGCACAACTTTGAGAGTGGCAGCCTGAGTGGCAGCGTCCAGGGAAGAAACTGTGCAGTGTGGCAGTTGGATGAATGCTAAAATTGCTAAAGGATGATGTTTAGTGAATGTTTATCATGAGCCAGTCACCCTCTAAGTGTTTTATATCTATTGTGTCAATTAATCCTCACATCACCCTAGATAGATGGTTGCTATCATTTGCCCCCTTTTAGAAATGAGGAAACTAAGGTACAGACTGCCAAAAGTCTTTGCCAAAAGTAGCCCAACTGGAAAATGGCAGAAGCTGGATTTTGAACCCAGGCAGTTGGGTCCTGGCCCCATGTAGATTATGTGGCCACATCCATCACCACAGCATCCTAAATCACTCAGGCTCACAACAATCTGTGAATGTTCCCAGGAGTGTGTATGTGTGCTGAGTGCGCACACAGTGAAAGGTGTGCAAGCATCACTCAGGCATGTGAGCTCAACTCCAACAAACCCAGGTTCCAGTCTCGGTTCCAACATTTGCTAAGGGTAGGACAAGCTTCTCTCTCCCTTCCATTAATTTTGGGATTTCTCCATGTTGTCCTCTGTCTGGGCTAGCTTGCACTTCCTCCCAGTATGGTGGCCTCAGGACAACTGGGTTGCTACACAGTGATTGTAGAAGAACTCACAGCCTGTGAGTTCTTTCATTCTCGAAAACTTCAAAGTCACACAGCAACATTTTCACCATCTTCTATCCCTTCACAATTAGTAACAAGACTCAAGGAGAGAGGAAGTGGATTTCATGTCTTGAAGGAAGGGAGGGAAGCTTCTAGAAGGGCATTTGTGATGAGAGATAATACTGTGACCATCTTTGGAAAATAAGTCATGAGATTTTTGAGAGGATTAACATTAGTGCCTATAAAAGTGTTTGGCACATGGTAGCTGTGCAGTAAATCTGAATTTATATTGATGTAGTGGTGACTATTCACACTTACATGTGCTCATATGCACACATGTTGATGCCAGGTTTTATGTATTTCTTTCTCAAGAAAAATCTGTTCTCTATTTATTTGTCCTCTTACCTACTAGGTTATGAATTCCACGAAGACAGGGATTTTATCTTATTACTTGCAATAATCTTAGCATCTAGAATGTGTGTGTTGTGTAGGAGATGATCATTAAATATTTGATGAATGGGTGGGTGGATGGAGGTGTATGTGAATGTATATACACAAGTATGCATTAATGGTTGTGTGGTGAATACAAGCGTGTAAGCCTGTGATTCTTCCTCCTTCTGTGGCTGCTTATGCAAGTCCACACACAAGGAGCTAGCCCCTGCCCCAACTCTGCTCTCTGTTCCCAGTGGTGGCCACCATGAGGGACCTGAAAAAGAAGCAGAAGCTGGAGGCAGCTGCCGGGGAAGCTCTGGGTCACACGCTCACTGTGGCCCAGATGGATGTGTGCAGTAATGAGTCAGTGGCCCAGTGTCTCAGCTGCATCCAGGGAGAAGTGGACGTGCTGGGTGAGACTGAGTAGCCCCTGAGATCACTCACCCCTCCTTGGCCTTAGCAACTATCATCATCATAGCAAACCTGCTCAAATGTCTGAGAACAAGCCTCATTGCTTCATAGGCAACTTCTGTCCCTGAGTCGAAGGGGTAAACAAGTTGACTAAGAGCCTGAAATACCAATTAGTTTACTAAGGATGTGAGAAATAATCTCAGACCTTGGGTATGGTGGATTTTATTCAGTGGAACTTCTCATATATAGATAAAACCAAATGTGGTTGGAAAAATTACTTTTATGACTCATTAAGGAAAAAGAGCATGATGAGGAAGCAACTCATGGTCTGCAAAAGCCTGCAAAGGAGGGTGGGTGTGACTGTTTTGATGCAATTTGGGGTCAGAGCTGAATTGCTCATGTGTTAAAGGTAAGGCTGTTCTCAACAGCCCTTCCCCCATCAAAGACTCAAGGTCCACTATAGCAATGCTAAGTTGTATTAAGGGTCATCAAGGGTCCACCCCAAATATCCAGCACTGACCCTGGCCTTAGAGTGGGGGGTAGGATGATTCAGGGAGTACCCCTGGAAGGGTGACACTAAAAGGATTGGGAGGACCTTAAAGTAACACTCAGCCACCCCTGCTTAGTGAATAATGCTGGAGTGGGCCTGGTAGGGCCCCTGGAAGGGCTCAGCCTTGCTGCCATGCAGGATGTATTCGATACCAACTTTTTTGGAGCTGTCCGTCTGGTCAAAGCTGTGCTTCCTGGCATGAAGAGAAGACGTCAGGGCCACATTGTGGTGGTCAGCAGTGTCATGGGGTTGCAGGGTGAGCCCTGGGAGCCTGCTGCCTCCTTCCCGCCCTCCCCCCAGGAATACCTACAATGTCTACCCTCCTCAGGTTGGAAGGATGGCAAATAGGTTTTAGCTCATAGTCCAAATGAGCCTGTTTTGAGGAAGATTCTGAAACTCAAAAGGAAGAAGTTCTGGGATAGATTAGCTATGTCTTTCATGGTGCAGGAATAGGCAGTGGTGATACAGATGCTGCAATGACAATTCCCAACCCAGCCTCAACCCCACTTATGGATGCCCCCAAAAATCTCTTTCATCCACTCCCCAAGACCCAAAAGAACACCAGAACTCCTTCCCCTAAGGCTCCTTGCCAAATGGCCCCATCTCCTACAAGGCCCCAGAGATGTCTAGATTTGGGATTCTGGGTTTCCACAGCAAAAAAAGAACAGTGATTGACTAGTGATGTCAGCCATGGTTCTGCTATGGAGGACACCTACTTGCCATCCATGCTCCTGGGACCTTCTTCCTTGAACTTTGAACCCCTCCAAACCCTTCATGCCTTTGGAAATTCCCTTGGATCTGCCCCCCTCCCCAGCAGTCACTTAAGGAACTAAGGGAACTAAATTACCCTGTTGTGAAGAAGCTGCAGTTACTCAATCACATTGCTTTGGTCCATCAACCAGCTGCACCTCCTGACCTCAGAGGCCACATTCATTGCTCAACCACTGATAAGTGTTCTGCTACACCAAGCTTATCCTCAAGGGTCCTAGAAACCTATGTGCAAGTGACATAGGGCGTTAGAAGATGGAGGAAATAGGGGGATTTCCAGGGCCCAGGGCAGATGCAGCACTGCTGGGAAGAGCTGGCACTTGGCATCCCAAGACAACCTCATCCCACCTCTAAATGCTTCCATCACATGATACCAGACACCTGACACACCGGTCCCAGATATCCTTTCATTTTGACTCCAAACCCTCTCTCTGTCACAGAACCCCAACCCTCCAACCCTCTAGACACACAAAGTCTATCACTCAGATCCCCCAAAGTACTCACATTCCTCTAATCCTCTCAGGTGTCATGTTCAATGATGTCTACGCAGCCTCCAAGTTCGCCCTGGAGGGATTCTTCGAGAGTTTGGCTATCCAGCTGCTTGAGTTCAACATCTAGTGAGGCGGGTACTTGGGCAGTGAGGGAGAGATGGGAGACAACGAGGGGGGTGGGAGCCAGTGCTGGAAGCATTACAAGGAAAGGGGGGCAGTGAAAGAGATGGGGGGTGAGGGGGAGTGAAATACGTGATGATGGAGGAATGGGGAGAAGCATGAGGAGGAATGGGGACCCATAATGGACAAAATGGGGTAGCAGTTAGATGGGACCCAGACCCCTTTCCCTTACTCCTACTCCCAGCATCTCCCTGGTGGAGCCAGGACCAGTGGTCACCAACTTTGAGAGGAAGATTCTGGAGCAGGTTTCTACCACAGAGTTCCCAAGTACTGATCCAGATACTCTACGCTACTTCCGAGATTTTTACCTTCCAGCCTCTGAAGAGCTCTTCCGCTCTGTGGGACAGAGCCCAAAAGATGTAGCTCAGGTGAGTGGTGTGTGCAAAGCTCCAAGACATTGAGTGTGAGGGGGCTCTCCCTACTGCGTCCCCCTCCCTGTGCTCCAGAGCTCAGGGCTCCAATCCACAGGTGATCGTCAAGGTCATCAGCTCAGCCAGACCAGCCCTGCGCAAACAGACCAATGCCAGATACATCCCCTTGACTGCACTCAAGGCTGCAGACCCCTCGGGCAGAGTGTATGTGCAAACAGCCCACCACCTGCTCTTCCGCTGGCCACGCCTCCTCAGGCTTGGCCTCAGATGCCTGGCCTGCAGTTGTCTCAGCACCCAGGTATGGCCCAGTGAACAGTGTCCCCCAACACTCCCCACCCTTGAATAGCTAGGGCTTTTCAGTCCCCACCCATCTCAGAGACTATACTCTTGCTCATTCATTCATCAAATTAATCCTAATCCACTCTGAGTCTGGGCATTCCTGGAACCCCAAAAGGCACTGGGCCCTCCCTCTATAGTCAGACATGGACTCCTCCATGGTTAAGACAGGAGCACAGAGAGAACCCCTGGACTCATGTGTCCAGAGTAGGGGGCTGGATCAGTATCTGGGAAGACAAGGGAGGCCTAGGGGAGGAGCAAGTATTCTCAATGGACCGCAAGGATGAGAGACTGACTCACTCACCCTCAGGACTTCATTATCTTGGGCCTGGGAATACAGAGACATCCAAATCCCCATTACACACACACACACACGCACACACATGCACACACGTGCACACACAAACACAGCGCTGGGTGGACTATGGGGAGTCACCAGTTTTTCTGGTCAACACCAGTGTTTGTGGGACATAGAGAAGTTGGGACCTTTGCACGTTGCTGGTAGGAATGTAGAATAACGCAGCTGGGCCTTCCCTGGTGGCACAACGGGTTACAGCACAGCACTATGAAGCTATTGGCAGCCACTGCAGCCTGAGCTCAAACCCCTGCCAAGGAGCTGACCCACATGGCGCAACGGACCTCTCCTGACCCGCCCGCTGCTCCCCTCAGCAGTGTACTTCATCAATCTGCATGTCTGCTCCCCACTGTCTCTGGTGAATCCTCTCACCACTCCTGCACCTCTGGCCTATCCCCTAGTTCTGTATGCATAAGTAAATAAATCTTTAAAAAAAAAAAAAAAAAGAACGCAGCTACTGCAGAAGATAATACAGAAGTCTCTCCAAAAAATGAAGCACATGTTCATGGGACCCAACAATACAATTTCTGGCTATTACCCCAAAAGGGTTGAAAACAGGATATCAATTATGTGTGCATGCCGTGCTCACAGCAGCATTATTCACAGTGGCCAAAAGGTGCAAGCAACCAGCTGTCATGTCGGATGGATGAACAGGCACCGGCGGCCTTAGGCCCAGTGGAACATCACCAGCCTCATGAAGGCAAGAGATTTGGCACCGGCTCCACCTGGGGGAACCTTGAGGACTTTATGTTCAGCAAAACGCACCAGCCATGAGAAGACAAATATGTATGATTTCAATTCTGTGAGGCCGAGGAGTCACATTCATAGTGACAGGAAGTAGAATGGTGGCAAAAGAAGATGGAGAATCACTATACTGGGCCAGAGTTTCAGTTCTGCAAGAGGAAGAGTCTACGGGCAGGGGGTGGGGGTGTCGTGTGAATGTTCTTAACACAACTGAAATGCACACTCCAACGTGAGTAAAAAGATAAATTTTGTGCTAGGTAGACTTTATCACCAGTTTCTGAACCCACTGACAGTGTCCCCTCCTCACCCTCCTCTGCAGGATTCAGAGCACATGGACTGTGGGAGTGCTGGCTCTGCCTCTTATTCACTGGGTGACCCTGGCAAGGTGCCCCTTGTACAGAGCAGGGCAGCAATGGTGCCCAGACAGCAGGAACAGTGCCCACTGTTCAGGCAGGCAGCCATGGGGTTCAGCATCAGCGTCCTTTGAATGCTAGGCTCCTGGGGAGGTTCTTCACTCATATCTGCCCCTAAGTCTATGGAAGTGCTCAGCACCTGCTTGGTTCGTAAATAAAGAAACTGAGTCTGTGCAGGACAGAGTTGTCCAAATTCTACTTCTCCACTGGTCTTCAGGGGGCTCCAGTGTCCTCTTCTCCTAGGAAGAAGAGTCCAAAGTCTTAGGAGAAGGTCCCTTAGAGTCAGTACAGAAATAATGAGGCTCCTTCTTATTTTCTTTATCAAATCAACTCCTGCCATCTGAATATTGGGCTTTTGAAGCGCGCAGGAGCACCTGCAAAAGAGTACATGCAATCTGATGGTGGGTGTGGTTGCACAACCTTGTGAATGTACCAAAACTGCTGAGTTGTGCACTTTTAAAAAATAGCCGTTTTTCATTGGCATGTGGATTATATTTCAATTTTCCTGCACAGAATCAGTTTCTTTACTTATGAACCAAGCAGGTGCTGAGGACTTCCATGACATAGGCGAAGGGGCAAGTATGAGTGAAGAACCTCCCCAGGAGCTTAGCATTCAAAGGTGGCACTGACGGTGAGCCACACAGGATTTACCGTTGATGGCCAACCACCGAAAGGAAAGATGGGGTTAGAGAGGAAAGGTAGCAAAAGGGACAGGAGATTGGCACAGCCAGAACTGCCAAGTGACCTCAGGGGGAAGACTTAAGCTCTGGTCTCCCCACTTTGTCTCCTTCTATCTTCCTAGGTTGATGATTTCTAGAGACATCAAAATCCACATGATAAATTCTTTTGCAGCTCAAGTCACTCTGATTTAGTTTCCATTATCCATAAGGAAGAATCATCACCAGATAGCACCTGTAAAAATAACTGCAGTGGAGGAGGAAAAAGCTGTTCTAGCTGTTGTGATCATTGACCAACAAAACTTGGCCAATGTTCAAAGGTGTTAAAGACAGACTAACATTTAGCCTTTGATTTTAACTCCCTCCACTCTCCCCACAACCTTTCCCATGTCAGCAAAGACAGGTCTGCTCTTCTCTTGGCTCAGGTCAAAATTCTAGAAGAACTCTATAGATTCTATCTTTCATACCTCACAGCTAATCTATCAGGAGGTCTTGTTCAAGTGACCTGAAAAACATATTTAGAACCAAGCACTCTGCGGTACCTTTTTGGCCCCCAGCCTAACCAGTCACCATCATTTCTCACCTGGAGTATTGCACCAGCCCCCACCCCTACTCCTGCATCTGCCTACCTACAATCCACTCTCCACAGACATCCCAAAGAATTCCTGAAACATCTTCTCTGTAAGTAAAATTTGTAATTAAAGAAGGTTTTACCAAAAAAAAATCTGTTCTCAACTCACCAGTTCCTGATCCACCATCCCTGACTGTCATAATTTGATGGAGTCATCGGTAAGAACAAACCTGATGAGTAGATAAATTAACCATAGTACCTGCACACAGAGGAATAGTATTCAGTCTGAAAAAGATGGAAATTCTGAAACACACTTCAACCTGGAGGAACCTCAAGGCCAGCAGGCCAATGATATAAACCAGTCACAAAAGGACACGTCGATTGCGTGAGTCCATCCACGAGGCACTTAGAAATGCAAATTCATGGACCAAAAGTAAAATAGTGGTTTCTAGGGACTGAGATGGGGAAATGAGGAGTTTTAGTTTAATGGGGACAGAGGTTCAGTCTGGGAAGGTGAAAAAGTCCCGGAAATGGGCAGTGTTGATGGTTGTACAACAGCATAAATTAATGCCACTGAACTGGACATTCAAAAATGGTTAAAACAGTAACTTTTACATTGCATATGTTTTACCATGATTTTAAAGTAAATGTGGAATACTTTAATGGAGCATTTAGCAAAACACATACTTATTAAACTTTTTCATACACACACAAAAAAAAACAGATACTATACATGTACAGTTGAACTATAGTTCTGGCCCTGAGCATTATATCTTGGAAGTTTTTCTCTATCACTCCAAGCAGACAGTTTAACTCCTTTGACAGCTGCAAAATATTCCATTGTGTAGAAAGCTGATAATTCATGCAACCATCCCCACACTGAAGAATCTTTGGGCTCGCTCCAGTTTCTGCTATTATAAAAATGAATGCAATGAATAATCTTGTATACATACATCATTTCACACATGTGCAAATGTCCCAGCTATGGGACTACTTGGCTAAAGAACTATGCATTTGTAATCTTTATAAATATTACAAAATTCATTTCTATTGGGGAGGACCAACATCCATATGTGAGCATGATCACTTCCCAAGGCCTCACCACACTGTGTGTTATCAGTCTTCTCAGTGTTTTCCAATCTACTGGGTAAAAATAGCTCACTTTTCTCCAGGTTTAACTTTTATTTCTTCTATAAGTGAAGTCAAATGTTTTTTCACATTACATAACATTTTTTAAAGAATTATTCCTTTATTGTAAGATTTTTGTTTCATTTACTTTTATTTTTGCATACAAGAACTGGGGTACAAGCCAGAGGTATGTGGGGTGTGGAGGTGAGAGGATTCACTGGACACAGTGGGGAGCAGAACAGGCGGATCCACTGAAATACACTGCTGAGGGGAGCAGCGGCCACAACAGAAGCAGTCTGCTGCCACGTGGGTCACCTCCCCAGCCTGGGCTCCAACTCAGTCTGCTTTGCCACAGGAGGTTTGTGGGGGCGCCTGCCCACCAGGGTGGCCTGTTACAGAGCTTGTAGTGTTTCATTTTTCATGGACACTCTGACCACACCTTAGCCTCAATTTTTCCACTGAATTGTTTTTAACTCCTAGAAACTTTTTACATATGATGTACATTAGGAACATCCTAGTTTTTGGATTTGGTTTTTTTTTGAGGTTCTGTAGTTGGTATTTGGCCTTATTTTTATGCTGTGGAATTATTCATTTCATTGCTTTGGTTACTGGTGAATTTCACATCATGGTAAGAAATAACATATCCGGACTGATTCTGTTAAAACAGAAAAATAATGTCACCACTCTTTTCAAACTCTCCACGTGTTGCCCTCCTACTTGGATTCAAATCTATAGCTGTGAGGCCTCCTACATGATCTAACCCTTGACTATCCATCTCCATTATCTCCACTCTCTCTCCTACTTCATTCCAAAACACTGACCTCTTTGCTGTTCTTTAAACACTTTACACACTTTCCCATGTCAGGGCCTTTGCACTTACTATTCCTTCTGTGTAGAACACTTCCCAGATAGCCACGTGGCTCTCTCCTTCCTCCTTCTCTCCTTTGAATGCTCAATCACCTTCTCAGAGAGGCCCTCCCTAATCATAAGACAGCACCTGGTCACTCTATTCCCTGAACTTGCTTTATTTCTCATCATCTGTTAAATACCACAGTTAAGTGATTCTTAGTTCCTGTCTCCACTCAAGGAACTAAGACTCCAAATGTCTATTTGCTAACAATCAACAACAGTAAATGGCAAGTGGGAGACACTCTAAGTAAATGTCTAATGAATGAATGTGTGGGGAAATTAGTGTACCACAATGAGACTCTCCTTGATCTAACAAGAAGGACTTAAAGACCTTTTCATGCTCCCTAAATCATCATGCCCCATCTTACTTCCAGGTCTTCACACAAAAATATGTTTCATTCTCCTGAAACAAAACATTCTTCTCTCTTCCATACCGAAATCTCTTCACCTGGTTGCTCTTACTTGACTGAGACTTTCAGATCTCAGTCTAAATACTGCTTCCTCCAGGAAGCCTTCCTTGACTCACCAGGCTGAATTAATTAAGAGGTTCCTATGGGTCCACATAACTGCTTATTTATGAGTAATTGTCCCTGACCAAGTTGTGGGTTCTGTGAGAGTGTCTATTATTGTAATCCATGGCACTTTCAAACCCAAAGAGCATTAATACTAATCAACCCCAAATGTGACTGCTGAATTATTCTTTCTCTCCCTTCAGCAGCAAGCTTCTCATTACCAGAGCAGAACTCCCTGGATCCAGAAGGGAGGCATGTGATGCCCTTTGGGATCAGGGAGCCAGGCTAGTTCCAGAAGCCTTGGGGAGTACAAGTGGGAGATCAGAAGCTTTCAGGGAGCCAAGAACTGACCTGAGGAGATTTGGCTGGGCCTGTAAGGGAACGACTGGGCACGTCCTGGAGCTCTGTCCACTAAGAAACTCCTGACACTCCTAACTGAGAAAGAAATGGCACTTTGCAGAGGCTCAGTTTCCTCTTCTGTAAAATGGAGACATTCTGGGCAAGAAAATCCCAGAATGCCAGAAAGTAGGTGTTTCATAGATGACAGATATTAATGGCAATGATATTTGTATGATTCTTTTCCTCCCAGGCCCTGCCAACATTTCCCTGGAAGCCCTGGGCTGGAAGGCCTGGGCAAGGGAGCCAAAATACAGGACACACATATTCCCTTCACACCCTCCCCTTTCGCAAGGCCCCCCGGGGTTCCGGGGAGGGGAAGGGAGAGGAATCTGAGCCGCCGGGGTTGCAGCAGCTGTTCTGGGCTTGGGGTCAACAACCCCGCCCTCCACCACCGGCATTCCTTCGGGAGGGGGCAGAGTGCTGCTACCCGGCCTGCTAGGAGGCTCGCGGGCGCCCTCTCCTGGCCAAGGGGAGAAGTCGAACTCCTCCCCTTACTGTCGGACTTGGAGCCCATGAGCCACTCTCCCAACTGCTGACTTCCTTGAATTCCCTTTGAAATCCGTGTTGGAAGCTCAGCTGCATTACGGAACCTGCAGTGTAACCCTGGGCATGGCATTTAACCCCCCTGTGCCTTAGTTTCCTAGCTGCACAGTCTGGGGCAGAAGATCTCATCTTCTATCTAGTGTCTCAGTTCTTCACCCTGTAAAATGGTCAATGGGTGATGGGATTGCTGAGAGGAGTAAAAGAGGCGAACCGTGGCTACAGCAAGAACTCAGCAGATATCCTCTCCACACAGTCAGACTCTCCATCTTGCTCAGTGATGTGTCCCCAGCGCCTACAAGGCCAGGCATGTAACATGTGCCCAGTGCAGTTATTGGACAAGTGCTTAGCATTCTTCTTTGGGGAAGCCTGGGGCTGGAGACCACTGTATGAGGTGTGAGTTCCTGCTGTCACCCATTCCCGTAGCAGTCACTTCCACTCCCATCCTTTTGTTCATTGCAGTCACTTCCACTCCCATCCTTTTGTTCATTGGCTAGCAAGGATATATTCCTAAGGCTACCCCTATTTGTTTTCCAAGTGTTTCCCACTTCTTTTGCAACTCATTAATACCTGAAGACAATTTCTCTCTTCCTGGACCCATTCCAAAGTCAAAACAGAGACGTGAGGGGACTGAATGCCTGTTTCCAGGCTCAGATGCGGACCCCTTGGAGATGAAGTAACATCAGCCCCCAGCTGCGGGAGAACAGAACAGAGCCCTATGATTGCCCTGGGAGACCAGAACATGCCACCCCAAACGGACCCCAGTGTTCTAGAACCTCCCAAATTGGGTCCTTCCTGATCCATGCCTTAATGGGATTCTGATAAGACTTAAGAGCATTCGTTAACCACCCTCGTAGCCCACACGCCTGACCCAGGACCAGGAGCTCACCCTCCTAGCCCTCCCCAGGCCATCTGTACATGGGTGGCAATTCTTGTGAGGATTCTGTGGGTGCACATGCCACATGGAGAGCAGTGGCTGGAACCTCATAGGTACTGACAAATGCTGAGGAAGACATGACTACCCTGCTCTCCTTGTTTCTCACACACTTGGTTTTCCAGTTTTAGCATGAAAGAGTCTAAAGGGTGAGGGCATGGGCAATCCAATTCATAGGCGGCTCCGAGGTTTGAAGAGAAAGTTCACTGTAGGCTCTAAGTAGTCACTTCTCAGTAAGTGACCACTTGGCGAGGCCAGGGATTTTGAGTGTCCCTATTTTGCTAAGGGGCCAGGCTCATAGTAAATACTGGATGTTCTTTAGATCACTATAAATTATAACTGCTTGAAGGGGGGCCAAGAGCCTCCTAAGAAGGCAAGACTCCCCAAGCTGGCGATGTTGATGATCCTGAAGGAGGAAGAGACAGACAAACCTGTCTGGACCCCTCCTGCTTCTAAAAGGCAGACACCACGAGTTGGTTCCACATGCTTAATGAGCACATTAAACTGCCAGTAAGAATTATTTCAGGACAGAGAAAGCCTTCTTCCAGGAATGCTTCAGGCATGATGTGTTTTCTTCTTCCCTGACTTAATATGTATCATTTGCCTTCTGGAAAGGATACCCAGAGAACCCAGGCTGATTTAGGAACAATGGACAGTGGCCGCAAGTTATCGAATATTGTTTTCTTCCAAGGAAGGAGAAAAGCAGGCAATGCTGGGTGCAGAGAGATGGGAAGTAGCAAGGATGGACCTGTGGATTTCTCAGAAGCTTCCATTATGGAGGGTCCCAAACCAGGCAGCTAAATGCCATCTGGCTGCTCAAGCCTGTGATTGGGCAATGAAATCAGCAGAGCCTGCACTGCTCCTGTGTGAGCAGCTACGCCCAGACACACTCACCAGCTCCCCAAGGCCAGAAGTGGAGGCAAGGCTCTTTCCAGCCAAAGCCAGCCAAGTCCTGAGTCCACAGCCCCACCCCCATACCTCCCATGCTTGCTGGGGGAGGAAAGGATTCAAAAGAAGATCCCATGAGTCATGGAAAAGACACCCCCCCACCCACCGCTCTGGCCCCAAGAGGGGAGATGGAACGCTTCCCAACACAACCATCCTGTCCCTCTGGAGGCCTGGCTGAGTGGCATCTCTCCTCCAGTTGACTTTGTGGGATTCCCTCCCCCCTCCCCCCCCAACCCCCGCATTCATTTAGATATTAACTCAGCAGGAAAAGCCAAGGCAAACAGGTCAGGGCAAACAAGAGGACAGACAACTGACATCTGGGTTCTCACTTCACTGTCCCACCACCACCACGGACATGCCCTGGTCACTGGGGCTGATTCTACTCTTCCTGGGGACACCCCTCATCCATGCTGAGCCACTGTGAGTCTGGAGAACTGGGGGGAACACAGCCAGCTGCTTGCACAACTACCATTTTCGTGATTCCCTGCACGCAGCCCTGCCTGTCTCTCCCAGGAGAGCCTCCCCTGCTCCATGCCCTTGTGTTTTCCTGCTGGCAGGTACATCCTGGTGACCCCCCGGGTCCTGCGGGTTGGTAGCCCTGACATCATCCATGTGCAGGCTCACTCAGACTCCGGGGAGCCTCTAGTTAGGCCCCTGGAGGTGAAAATCATCGTGTGGGACTTCCCTGTGAAGAAGACAGTGGTGGCTGAACACCAACTCCTTCTCTCACCAGAAAACCACTTTATGAGCCAGGCGCCAGTGACGGTGAGTGGCAGGCAGGAAAGAGCCACGAAGGGAGGGTGAGCAGCAAGGGACGAGGGACAGACTCCAGAGGAACGACCCAGAAAGGATACTGGAGAATAGCGGCAAGGCCTGGAGGGATTTGCCGTTCCTTTTATGTCCTTTGCAGTTAGAGACCTAAAGTCCTTTAAGTCTGGCTCCGGAAGAGTGGGGCCGTTATTAAAGGCGCCCTCTGCTGGTGGCTCGGGAAGCTGACCTGGGCTGGATTGCGTCCCCCCAGTCCCACTTCCCACCCACCTTGGCCGAATGTCCTTATCCAACCTGCATAATCACGTATGGTGACCTTGCTCCAAAAGCAGAGCCCAAGGGCACCCGTTTGATGTTTCTCCGTGATCTGGCACAGGGCTTTGCCCTCAGGGTTGAAGATGCCTAACAGGTCTGAACATCTCTCCCCAGATTCCTGAGAACCTGGTATATCCCCCGAAACCAGGCCAGCAGTATGTCATCATCCGTGTAGAATGGGCGCCCACTTCGGCCTCATCTTTCATGGAGAAGCCGGTGCTGGTGGCTCCGCACACTGGCTACATCTTCATCCAGACAGACAAGACCATCTACAACCCTGAGCACCTGGGTACTGTGCCCCGGCGCTTGACCTGGGCCATGCTCTGTCTCAGCCCCGGGCACCCCAATGCCCAGCATGTTCCACCTTCCCGGGGTCACCCCATTTCCCAGGACCCTAACATTTACACTCTCCTCCAAAGCCTACCCAACACTGAATCTCCCCTCCTCCAGTTCAATACCGAGTGTTCACTGTGAACCACAAGCTGGATCCTGTGAGCCAGACATTCACCCTGGATATCAAGGTGGCCTTTCCTGTTGAGACGGTGAATCCCAGACGTGGGGAGTAATGACACATTGAAGTCCTGGGCATAAACTCCCCATCTCCAAATCCACAGAACCCAGAGGGGATCACTGTGCAGAGCCAGGACCTGCTGGTGCAAAACGGCTTCTTTGCAAGCTCCTTCCATCTCCCTGAGCTCATCAGGTGCCCGCGGAAGCCCCAAGGGTGAGGGCTGGAAATTCTTCTTTACCTTCCCCATCTCTCCTAACTTTCTGTGCCTCAGTCTTGGGACCTGGAGCATCGAAGCCAGGTACCAAAGTGCAGCAGAGCAGAAGTTCAAGACAGCCTTTGAAGTGAAAGAGTATGGTGAGAAGAAATGTTGGGGGGGGGGCGAGGGGCAAGGCGGGTACACACAAGGCATGGGGCTGGCAACAGAAGGAGGTGGCACCCTGCACCTCCTGTGTTCTGGGCCCTGGGCTGGTGATGGTGAGCAGGGTTGTGTGTCCCAGCCCTTGTCGTTTTCAGAATCAGGAAGAAGAAACAGGATAAGGAGGAGGAGGGAGGGCCCAGGAGGGAAAGGAAACGGTGAAATACTGATGGTGCCCTCTGCCTTCGCTGCATCTAGTGCTCCCATCTTTCGATGTCCAGCTGAAGCCAAACAAGACCTTCTTCCACCTCAACAGTGAGGTTCTAGGTGTGGACATCCAGGCCTGGTGAGTCCCCGTCCCCTTAGCCTGTCCAGAAGCCCAAGGGTGCTAAAAGGGAAAGAGAGAGAGAAAGAGAAGTGGTAGGGACACTCAGCCACCCATGAGATCTTCTTAGTCACCTACACTGCCCATGAGATTGTACAGGCCACACCTGCAGCCCAAAAAGGCTTTATGAAACATGGTTGTTACTTCCCAGCATTGTGTGGGTCAGCAACCAAACCATCTGAGCTTCCAGGGGCCATCTTTGCCCCTCCTAAAGTTGTATATTTAGCACCATAGCCCCCCCTGAGATCGCACAGCCCATCCCTATAGTGTGGTTGTGTGTGCTTCAGAGCCAGGGCATGGCCCTCTCTCCCCCAGGTACATATTCTTTTTTTTTTATAAGTCCAATTTATTTTATTTTATTTTATTTTTAGTATTTTTTTATTTTATTTATTACAAAGTTTACTTTTACATCATTTTGCACATTTTTTTTTCCATCTCGATTGTAATCCCCACGGGTTTCCCATCACCAAATCACCCCTGTGCCACCACCATAGTCCCGTGCATTTCCCTCCCTTCCCCCACCCCGTTTTTGATCCTGTTCCCCACTCCACCCCCACAACATGTCTCTGGTATATGGTTGTTCATTATTTTTGTTATTTTCTCGCCTGGTCCATTATACTCCTGCTATGAGTGAAACCATCCGGTATTTTTCTCTCTTTCTGGCTTATCTCACTAAGCATGATCTTTTCCAGCTCCATCCAGGTTGCTGCAAAAGACATGATTCTCTTTTTTGGTTGCTGAGTAATATTCCATTGTATATATGTACCACATCTTTCTAATCCAGTCATCTACTTTTGGGCATTTGGGCTGCTTCCATGTTTTTCCAATTGTAAATAAAGCAGCAATAAACATGGGGGTACAAGTATCTTTTTCAATCAGTGTTTTTGTGTCTTTTGGGTAGATACCTAGGAGTGGGATTGCTGGGTCATAGGGAAGCTCCATGTTTAGCAGTTTGAGGAACCTCCAAACAGTTTTCCATAGTGGTTGTACTAGTTTGCATTCCCACCAGCAATGCAGGAGAGTTCCTTTTTCTCCACATCCTCGCCAACATTTGTTGTTGCTAGTTGTTTGAAGATGTGCCATTCTCACCTCTCAGGTACATATTCAACAAGCCGGTCGATGGAAACGCTCTGGCCATCTTCGGGATCCAGCAGGGCTCCCACCGGATGCCCATCCAAAGTTCCCTGCAGCGTGTGGAGGTGACTGAGTCCTGACCCCTTGCTGCCCCCCTGCCTAGGCCGTGCTCCACTCCCCAAGAAACTATCCCCATCTCCTCTCCTCTCTCCTGCTCTGAGAACAGATTTCTGAAGGCCTAGGTCACATCTCACTCCGCAAGGACATGCTGATGACCGCATTTGAAGGCCCAGAAGAGGAGTTCATCGGGGCCTCCATCTTTGTCAACGTCACTGTGTTCTCAGGTGCCACCCTCACCCAGGCCCCTGGCGAGGTCAGGAGACTGTGTTCTTTTCCACCCCCAGACCACCACCCTCGTGGCCTCAGGCACATGACCTCCCAGGGTCCCCCTACTTCCCACGATCCTAATGACTACACTCAGCTTCTCCCCACCTTCAGTTTCCTCATTAGAGAAATGAGAAAACATCAGCAGGACTGGAAGGAACTGAAATTGTGTTACTGTCTTTCCGTGTCCTCGTTAAGACAGGCCCCATCACCTACAGAAAAATGTTTTTATTTATAGACCTTATGGCCTCACTGTGTCTCCAGGTGGTGAAATGGTCCAGGCAGAGATCTCAGGAGTGAAGATTGTTCGGAGCCCATACAGCATCAAGTTCACCAGGACACCGCAATACTTCAAGCCGGGGATGCCCTTCCACTTTAGGGTCAGAGTCTGGGTTCACACCACCCAGGGACTCAGAACCATGTCTCCCAAACAGACCCTTCCTCCAGGAGATAAAAACCTGCTCTGAGCTCTCCAGTCCACCACAGCTTACCTGTTTGAGAGTTGAGCCCAGCCTGTACCCTAGACCAATCCCAAGATTTGCCCAAGTCTTCACCCAGGTCCCTTCAAAGTGTGGTGATGGCTCTGGAATGTCTGAGGGGCCTGAGAGCCCACAGTCAGCTGGAAGGTGGTGCTTAGGCGTGCATCTGGAGGCTGCATTTGCAGTGAGCTTGGTGTTTCTACAGACCTTTATTTAGGGTGACTTTGGGATGTCTGATGGGCACTAGGAAAGCTGGACACACCCTTTGGTGCCAGTCCAACTCCAAGTTTTCTCCAACCTCTCATACCTCTTCCTACCCTATCCAACTCCCCAACCCCCACCCATAGTGCCAGGCACTACATCTGGTGGACACTGCAGAGCTCCAGGGGCCGCCATTCCTAAAGGCCAGTAAGAACGGTGCCTCTGCTGTTATTCTGTGAACAATTTGCCCCGTTGCACAAAGGTGTCCCCACCCAGATTGCATTCCCAGTTCCTACCTCTCATGCCAGGCCACCCTCGGGCCTGCCCTTATTTGACCCCAGATTATTCCCCAGGTCTTCGTCTCAAATCCTGACGGGTCCCCAGCCTCCGGTGTCTTTGTCCGCTGCCAAAACCACAGAGTACGCACTTCACCCAGCGGGGTGGCCACACTGACCATCAACACAGATGCTAATATGAAGCAGCTCCCTCTCCTGGTACCAACCTGATGGGCATGGGGGGAGGGGCTGGGCTGGGTGAGCCAGAAGAAGTATCAGGGGTTCACTGCCTGTGTCTCTCCCCAGGTGGAAACTGACGAGCCTCTCCAGCCAGAGGAACAGGCGTCAACCAGCATGACAGCTTTGCCTTATTCAACTCAGGATGGGTCAGGGAACTTCCTGCACATCGAGGTGAAGACATTGGGCACAGAAGTTGGCAGCAACATCTACCTGAGCCTTAATACAAGGCATAAGAATCCTGAAGCCAAGAGTCAGATATCTCACTTCACCATCCTGGTAAAGAGTACTTTCCTGGGCACCCCTGGGTAGCTGGCTTGGTAGGAACCAGGTGGGAGAGATTCAGACCAAGGTGGTGGGGGGCTGAAGAAAATGGACTAGAGGCCTCCCTTAGGGGGTGGGACAGCCTCGGGGACAGAATTGCCTGACCCTTCTCATCCCTGGCCTCTTTTGTATCCAAGGTCTTAAGTAAGGGTCAGATTGTGTATGCCAAACATCAGGCAAAAAGCCAAGGAAGTATCTACACATCCGCCATTATCGATGTGACTTCAGAGATGTTGCCCTCCTTCCGCATCCTGGCCTTTTATTTACTACCCCGGGGGCTGGGTCAGGACCCTGAGCTGGTGGCTGACTCGTTATGGATTGATGTGAATGACAGATGCATGGGAACGGTGAGTCAAACTCTTGGACATTCTACAGCCACATAAAGCTCAGGAGAGAATCTATAAAGTTCAAGGGTTCCCAGCCTGGGGGCAGGGGAGAGGAAAAAGAGGAAGCTTTCAAAGCTCCATCTAGGATTGGAGAAGATGTGTTAAGTGTGTGGAATGGGACCTGGTTCTGGTGGGGTTCCTTGATGCCCCACCAAAGCAGTAGGTGTATTGGGGAATCTATGAACACTGTTTCCTGACAGCTCGTTTTTCTGTTCAGCTGAAAGTTGGTCTGAAAAATGAAGAATTTTCCCAGACTTATGATCCCAACAGCGTGGTGGAACTGAAGGTGACAGGTGACGCTGAGGCCACAGTGGGGCTGCTGGCTGTGGACAAGGCTGTCTACATCTTAAACAGCAAACACAAGCTCACACAGAAGAAGGTAAGAGCAGGTGGGCTTTGGTTGCCCGGAAATTCTAGCTGGAGCTTCAGTTTTTTCAGCCATAAAATGGGTAAGATCAGTGTTTGAGGCCCTCCTTGGTGAAGTAATGGGTTAGAACACAGCACTGCAAGCTGGCAGCAGCCACTTCAGTGAGAGTTCGATCCCCAGCCCCGGAGGTGATCTGCAGCAGACCTCTAACCCTAACCTGCCCACTGCTCCCCTCAGCAGTGTACTTTGTGGATCTGCCTGTTCTGCTCCCCACTGTCTCTGGTGAAGCCTCTCACTGCCCCTGCACCCCTAGCTTGTACCCCAGGTCTGAATGAATAAATAAAATAAATCTTTAAAAAAAAAAAAAAAAGATCAGTGATTGAGCCAGAGCATGGCTGATTTTGGCAGGTAGAAAAGGCACAGTTAGTGGGAGAGGATGTGAGAGTTAACATCTGAGCCAGCAAGTCAGCACATCATTTTACCCTCCTAGATGGTTGCTGCGGCTCCAAATCCAGCTTCCTCTCTTGACCCCCAGGTCTGGGATGTGGTGGAAGAACACGACATTGGCTGCACAGCAGGCAGTGGGAAAGACAGGCTTGCTGTGTTCAAGGATGCTGGCTTGGATCTCAAGTTGAGCACAGGGATGGGCACCCTGGCAAGTTCAGGTACAGGTGGAGGGAGGGAAGGAGTTGGGGGACAGATACCTAGTGGTGAGGAACTTGGGTTTGGGGTGAAAATCCAGGACCTTACCACTTACCAGGGGCTGGTCACATTGCCTCTCTCAGTCTCAATTTCTCTATTCATAAAATAGAGATAATTATAGAAGTAATTCACTATATGCTAATTAAGGTATCCATTTGGTCATGTGTGTCAGTAGCTTAAATGATGTATTGTGGTTCTTCCTCACTCAAGTTCAGAGGTCTTTCCGGTACTCATGCTTCTTAAAGCTTGTTGCTCCGTCAAATCCCAAGATGAAACCATCAGAATCTCATCCCAGGCCCCACAATGAAGGGACGAGAGGACATGTAGCTCACAGCTCATTAACCAGAAAGCAGCCCCATGCCCCCTCTAGATGAAAGAGAGCCTGGGAACTCTAGTCCTCATCCTGAATTACATATAAAAGATGGCATTTGCCACAGATGAGGGGAGGGAAAAGTGATAATGGGGACAGCTAAGACTGTCATCTTTCTGTTGTAAATCATGATCTTTACAACAGTTTCAATTTACAAGCTGGATCCCATGCTAAGTATCTTTATATACATGATTCTATTGATAAAACTATGAAAAGATCAATTTACTTCGGAGGGGTAATTAACGGTGAGGAAAGTTAAATGACTTGCTGAAAATGCACAACTTTTAAGGACCAAGTCTTGAACATGTGCATGTGTCACGGGATAGAAATGAGGTGACCCACGTAAAGCACTGGGCAGCCAGCAAACATCCAATCAACAGCAAGAATGTTGGTAATGACCTTGACAATTGTCCTCTGGTTCTTCCTCTCCACCCCAGACTGGCAATGCCCCCAGAGCACCCCTCCCACTCGCAGCCGCCGCAGCTCCCTGAAGAGGATGGAGACCAAGAGGAATGCAGGTCAGACGGGTGCTCACTCTTGACTCTGACCTACTCACTCATCAGAGCTTCAGTTTGCAGAAAACTGAAACCACTTCAAATACTTCAAAGGGAGGGAGGGATTTGATGACGGTCGGCCAGGTGTGGCAGTAGCTTAAACAAGGTAGATGTTTACGTCTTCTCATTCACAGGCCATGGGTCTCTCTAGGACCCATTACAAAAGCAAACATAGATTGGAGCCCACCCTGCTACTACTGCACAGGTCTCTTCTGCCCACCTTGCCAATCTGACATAAGAGCATGTTAGTGGCAGGATCCTAGCAGCAAGGGGATCTAGGAGATACTTTCAGATGTGTAGCCTCTGTGACATCAAGGGGTGTCCACGAAAGGAGAAAGGGCAACTGAGTGCTGGGGATCATCGACGGGACCTGCCATCCTCAATCCCAGGCTGTGGGTCCCACAGGAAGCTCTGAGCATGGAGACGAAGGGAGAGTTGGCAGAGCTGGCTGGTGTTCCAAGCACAGATCATGACTATTACATTTTTTGTTTTTTGTTTTTTGTTTTTTTTTGCTTCCTTGAGCAATGCTGATGATCTGACAGGTCTAAATAAGGGGAAATAAATGAAATCTAATAAAAATTTGAGGTAAAACCTTAACTCTGACACCAAAATTCATGTTAACTAACCTCTGACAAAAACTTTATAATATAGATGGTTGTTTTATTTGTTTGTGGTTATGATCAACTATATTATTTAGCTCCCAATATCTTAATCTATCCGATGTGGTAGAACTTTTTTAATCACTACATTTTTTTATCTTTAAATGCCTCTCTTCAGTTTGCTAATTTGGAAGCATTCTGCTTACTACTTATAGCATTTTATGCTTTCATTTTTTTGAAAATACATAATGAGGCTCAAGAATCAAAATCACAATGTAGTCAGAGAGCTGTCCTTGCCAGTCCCATCAGAGGAAGGGGGAAGAGACCGCAGCACAGAGTACAGCACCACTCTGCAACTTGTGAGCTGCATGGCTCAGGGCCAGGCGCCTGACCTCTGGGACTCAGCTTCCTCTTCAGAACTCACCTGTGGGTTCACTGTGTGTCTCCCAGGAGAAGACACAGACAAGGTTCTAGGGACAGCGTCTGCCGCAGTGCCTCGTCAGGGGCCAGGTGTCCATGACATGAGGTGGGGGGGTCGTAGCTTCCTTGGGTCCCACCTAGCCCCTCCTTTCTCCCTCTAACTCTGACCCTCAGTCAACAAGTTCAAGACACAACTGGAGCGAAAGTGCTGTGAGACTGGTCTCCGGGAGAACCCCATGGGGCTTTCGTGTGAAGAGAGGACCCGGCATGTCCGCCACGGTCCAGACTGCATCACCGCCTTCCTGAGCTGCTGTCATCTGTCTGCAGCCCTGACTCAGGAGGCCCGCGAGGAGCAGCTGCTTTTGGGCACAAGTGAGGGGGCCCAGCAGGGAGCACGGGGTTGGAGGGCTCCAGTGGGGGCCATGGAGGCCGTGGAACAGCAAGGGGGGCCGCTGGTAGATGGGGTGAGAGACCCTACCAAGGGGCAGGTGGGCCTCAGAAGACACTCAATGGAGACCCCATCCACATGGGCTTCCTGCAGCCGATCAAGACGACGACTTCGATGACATCTTCCAGGAAGACATGCCTATGCGAACTTTATTCCCTGAGAGCTGGCTCTGGAGGCAATTTACTCTGCCAAAAAGCAACCCAGGGTAGGACCACAGTCCCCATGCCAGCATCTGGCTCCTGGCCCCTTGGCTCATCACTGGACACTGATTACAGCCAGTGTCCCCTAGTGATGACACTGAGTTCTTAAGACAGTCCTGTGTTTGAAAACACTCCTAAGGGGTCCCCCAAATGATGACCCTCCAATGACGATGTCTTTACTGAGGTGACCCGATGACCCCTCCAGAGTGGCCATAACCCCTGGGCAGTGATCCCCAATCCATAGGATCTGTCCGGGCAGCACAAACTCTGTAATGTCCCCATCACCACAGGTCTGCCACTTCCGACATCTCCCACTACTACACCCAAATGAACTTGCCAGATTCCATCACCACGTGGCAGATCGTGGCTGTCAGCCTCAAGGCTGGACAAGGTGAACACCACAAGTCCTGTGCTGAGGGGTCAGGAGAATGGTGGCCCTTCCCAGCCCATCACAGTGGCCAATGTGCTCTCCTGGCTGTAGGTCTCTGTGTCTCAGAACCCTTTGAGCTGACAGTCATGAAAACGTTCTTTATGGATCTTAAGTTACCCTCCTCCGTGATCAGGAATGAGCAGATCCAGATCCAGGCCGTGCTGTACAATTTCAGGAACCAGAAGGCCAAGGTGATGTTCCCAACCCTCCTCTCCATGCCAAAACACCTCTCAGTATTTTATAAAGGTGATGGAATGATTCCATTATTCAAATGGGCCGTTAAGGTGGTGGCGTTGTTTGAAAAATGACTAAGGTATTTCCTTATTTAAGCTTCACAATAATCCCAGCAAATGCATGTGGTTATTGTCTTTGGTTTGGAGATGATGAAAGTGAGGCACAGAGAGGGCTGGCAGTTTCTCTGAGATCACACAGCACATACGTAGCAGAGGGGCCTTGAGGGGCAGGTTCTTTTTTCTCAACCATTGCTCTATGCTGTTAGCTACTCAGGATTCAAAAGGCAGGAATGGGGAGGAGACTTTGACTCTAAGGTCACCCTGTGCTTCAGAGCCCCCTAACTGCCCCCCACCCCAGGTCCGCGTGGAGTTCCCCCACAAGGAGTCGCTGTGTAGCGCATCAAAGTCTGAAGTCCCATGGCGCCAGGTGGTAGTTGTACCCCCCACCTCCTCCAAGATGGTGCCCTTCGTGTTTCTCCCACTTGAGATAGGCAAAGTGGATGTGGAAGTCAAGGCCGTGGGCTTTGGAATCCAGGACCATGTGAAGAAGACACTTCTGGTCAAGGTAATGGGTGCCACCTACCCTTTGCTGCCAATGCAGACAGTAGGACTTACCCTGGGTGCCAGGCTGTATGGTCACAAAAGGGGCAGGTGATGGGCCTCCCTGATAGTGCAAGGGGTTAAAGCATGGGTGACCTCCCTGGCACAGCAGGCCTCTCCTGTCTTGCCCACTGTTCTTCCCCTCAGCAGTGTATTTCAGTAAATCCACCTGTTCTGCTCCCCACTCTATCTCTGGTGAATCCTCTCACCACCTGTACCTCAGTTCTTGCTTGTATATATAAATAAATAAAACTTAAAAAAAAAAAAAAAAGGAAGGCGGTGGGGCTTAGGATCAACAAGTAATCCTTCCAGATGGGAGCAGTACAAGGGAATGGATTTGAAACTTTAACCACAAAGCCCTCAATTCGAGACTTTGGAATCAAGTCTGAGTTCAATTTTTTTTCTTTGCTGTGTGACCTTGGGCAGTTTACTGAACTTCTCTGAATCTCCACATCCTCATTTGCAAGGTGAGGACATTCATCACAGCCATGAATAATAAAAGAGCTGTGAAAATGACAACCAACCAGTGTGTGACCCATATGTTACTCTCTTAAAAGAAAAAAAGTTTAACACCAAGGAGAGAAAATAGCTCTTGGAAGTGGAAACCATTCTCTCATTTTACAGGTGAAAAAAAAAACAAAAAAAAAAAACAAGGAACAGAGAAATTAAATATTTTACCCAAGGTCACATAGCAAGGAAGCAGCAGGGCTGGGATTTGAACGCAGATATTTGGGCTCCAGGGTCTGTGGTCTTAATAGCTAAGCAAGGCTTCTTTACTGTCACTGGGATTGTAATGACAACTAGAGTTGTTTTTAACTTGCTTCCTCATTGCATCCCACAGGCAGGGGGGGAGATACTGAAAATATCGGATAGTACCCTCCTGAACCCCCAAGGTTTGTGGAATCTGAAGGGGCCCATGTGGGATCCTGGGGCCATCCCAGGCTGGAGGGAAGGGCTGAAACAAGGGGATCCAGCCAGGAGCGTGGTCCCAGTTGACCTGCCTAGCCCCAGAAACTGCTTGTCACAGTAGGCTGTGTCTGTCCAGGTAATACCCAGACATTGCTGGTGCGAAGACAGGACTTTTTTAACAAGGTCCCTGACACAGAGGCAGAAGTGTTTGTCAGCATCCAAGGTACCCGGGGACAGAACTGACTCCTGGGAGGATGGTTGGGTGGTGCTGGAGGGCCTCCTGGCCCAGGGGCAGGCGGGGTTGGGGGAAATCCATGAGTGACCTCGGCCATTCCCAAAGTAACCCTACCCACCTGATGACAGGTGACATCCTAGGCGAGACGATTTTAGGCAGCCTGATGCCTGGAGAAACGGAAAAGCTACTGACGATCCCGACGGGCTGCCCCGAGCAGACCCTGAGCTCCCTTGCCCCAGTGATCATCCTGACCCAATATTTAGATGCCACAAACCAGTGGGGCAAGGTTGGTGTGGAGCTCAGGGACCAGGTGATGAAGAACATTGTCAGTGGTATGAACTCTCCTTCTGGGACCTCAATGAGGGTGATGGGTACCCCTAGGATTGGAGGAACCCCCATGGGCCACACTCAGATAATAACACCAAACTCTGACTCATCCATCAGATTACAACCTGATACTAACCCCCAGATAATCCCAAAAAATGACCCTCAAATAGCTAGCTCAAGGTGACCCCTAAGCTCTCCCAAAGGACAAGCTGATACCAAGTCTCCCATATGACCTCCATCAGTGACCACCAGGTTGTTCATCCCTTTCTCCCAGGCTGCAGACCCCCAAGCAGCAGTCCCCAAGACAGCTGCTGAACTGAGACGCTATTCCGTATGACACAGTCAGTGCCACGCACTGGTTCTCACCCCTGGGCTCCCAGGCAGAAAACTCCAGATTTACCCCAGGTGATGATGGCTTTCCAGTTATGTCTGAGTGCTGACACTTCCACAGGTTACAAACAGAAATGTAAGCACCTAGTTATACCAAGAAACCCTCAAATTAATTTGAACATTGACCCTTCTCCACAGCTACACTCAGACACCAACTCTTCATCCCTGTGTTCTCTATGGTAATCCCAAGAGCATTCGGATGCTACACCCAACCTACACCCAAGCAGTAAATCCCCGGGTAACCTTCACTTAATACCCAAGTAGCAATGCTCAGAATACACCTGACAGATGCCCCTCCAAATATGTTCAAAAATAGCCTACTCTAGGTTACACAGACAAGCTACTTTACATAGACACCCCTAGATTATAGCCAGGAAACAACACCCAGGAAACTCTCAGGTTATCCACTTTCCTGGGATTTGCTTTCCACAATCCTTTTGAGTGACAATTCCCCTTTGATACTATATGCTGGCTTCCACAGTTACACCTAGGCCCCAATGCCCCCTTCTTTTTTTTTTTAACAAAAGTTTATTTTTACATCCTTTTGTACATTTTTTTTCCATCTCAATTGTAATCCCCGTGAGTTTCCCATCACCAAGTCACCCGTGTGCCATCACCATAATCCCGTGCATTTCCCTCCCCCCACCCCCATTTTTGATCCCATCCCTTCCCCACTCCACCCCCGCAAAATGTCTCTGGTATATGGTTGTTCATTATTCTTGTTATTTTCTTGCCTGGTCCATTATACTCCTGCTATGAGTGAAACCATCTGGTGTTTTTCCTTCTCTTTCTGGCTTATCTCACTAAGCATGATCTTTTCCAGCTCCATCCAAGTTGCTGCAAAAGACATGTGTTTCTCTTTTTTGGTTGCTGAGTAATATTCCATTGTATATATGTACCACATCTTTTTAACCAATGCCCCCTTCTTAATGTATCCTCCTCCAGGATACACCAGATGGGACACGCCCTCAAGTCACACCCATACCTTGGCCACTCAGGTTGTGCCCCCTCTGCACAGAGACACCCAAACACCAACTCCCATGCAAGTCTTCCTCCATCTTTCTCCAGGTTACACCCAGATGCTGACCCACCGGAATGAAGACGGCACCTACAACACCATCAAGGGAAGCCCAGGAAACACCTGGTAAAGACATGGACAGCGGCAGGCCTGCTACCATCACCTGGAAACCTGGGCGCCAAGAGAGGCTCGCCCGTCCTGGAGCCTCCTGGGTGGGATCTTGGGCAGGCAGTGTGTGGGCCAGCAGCCCCGGGCAGAGCATGTGGAGAGGGGCAGTCTGGACCAGTGTGGCCCACCGTGTACGCTTCCCCATGGTATAGCTGCCCACGTCCTAGGGTTCCCTTGCTGCTGTTCCCAGTCATCACCCAACCCTTCCCCACCTTCCCCAGGCTCACAAGCTATGTGCTCCGGATCTTCTTCCTGGCCTACCAGAACATCGCAGTAACTGCGGTGAATCTGGATTCTCTCTGCGCCATGGCCAGCTGGATCATCACCCAGAGACAGGCGGGGAACGGACATTTTCTGGATGTGGGCCTTCCGATCATGTCATCCATGCAGGTGCCCACGGCCCCCCTGTCTGGGACATTCAAACAAAACCCAGGGCTCTGCACACGAACAGGGGGACTTCAGGTCTCTGACCTTTCCTAGTATGAGAAGAGGGAGGAGCCAAGGTTCAAGACCCAGCCTCACAATTCCGTGGTCACTCTGTTACAATGTGGGGGGCTGGAGACACCAGCTGTCCATTTCTCCTTTGCCCCCACAGCAGACAGCTGCCAGTCTTGGCCCTCCTTTCTGAGGCTGAGTGCCCCCACTCCCAGGCAATAAATTCACCTCTACCCCAGCCCCAATAAGTGTCCAATAGACAGGTCCCCTTTAGCCAATATTACAACTGGATCAGTCTTTGGGGTTATTATGATTGTAAGATGTTCTTCAACAACAACCACCAGGAAACTGAAAAGAAAAGAAAAGAAAGGTTTATTACTTGGAAGACTTGGAAACTACACAGCATACCTGGGCCACAGTGAGGATTTAGGAAGAGAGAGATGCCGGGGGTCTTTAATTGGGCTAGAGGGTGAGGATTTTAGGGCTTCGGGGGGTCATTCTTTTCTAGGTAATTTAAATCATAAGAACAGAAATTTAAAGCAAGGTAAAGACCAAAAGACAAGGAAAAAGGGCAAATCACAAGTCAGTTCCAAGGGGTTAGTTATCTAAGTTAACCAGAATTTGTAAAATAAAGGTGGGAGGGGGGACAGCTGGGCCACATCTGCTCAGTGCCAAGTTTGTTTGAGCTGCTCCTCATTAGGCTGAAGCCTGGGCATCAAGTCTTCAGTCAGGTACTTGCATCACAAAAATAAATGCCACCAATATTTGTATTACAGGCTTCTATAAAAGCATTATATAGACTGTATAAGGAGTGTCAACAGGGCAGCTTAAAGCAACAGGAAGTAATCTATTTTTGTCTAAGTGCTGGAAGCTAAATGTCCAAAATCTAGAAGTCAGCAGGGCCAAGCAAGCTCCTGAAAGCTCTAGAAATTAATTCTTTCTTGACTTTTCTAGCTTGGTGACTCCTGACAACCACTCACATTCCTTGGTTGTAATTGCATCTCTTCAATCGTTGTCTCCATCTTCACATGCCCTTCTTCTGTGTATCTTCATGTCACTTTTTTGTAAGGACACTAATCATTGGATATAAGGCCCATCTTAAACAATATTGCCTCTTTTAACTCAATTACATATGCAAAGACTTTCCAAATAAGATCATATCCTAAGGTTCTTTGTGGACATCAGCTGGAAGGGGAATATTATTAAACCCATTACAAGGGTTGAGGGTGAAAGCCAGGAAATTATGAAGAGTTTGAACCCTAAGTCAGTTATTTGCTAGTAATAGAGAGACTTCACCTCTCTGACCCTCCATTTCCCCACTAAGAAAATTAAATTGCTGAACGAACACTCTGAGACAGTAGCAGCACCTTCCATGGCTGTTAGCTTTTCTGAATAAGGCAGACCCCATACAGGCAGATCTCATGGCTTCTCCTTCTCTCTCTCTCTCTCTCTCTCTCTCTCTCTCTCTCACACACACACACACACACACACACACACACACACACACACACACTTTTACACTCTTCCCATACTACTTGCAACATCACCCAGCCCACAGTGGAGCACCTGAGAGCTTTCCAAGGACAGGGAGGGCAGGCTGGAGGTGGCCCAGGATGGTGAAGGGAACATGGGCATGGTTCTGTATCACAGGGTGGCTACACAGGCTCCGAGGCCGACGTCTCCCTCACAGCTCATGTCCTGATCGCCTTGGATGAGGGGAAAGAATTGTGCATCCAGAAGATACCGGTAAGAACTCAAAAGGGGAGGGCAGGATTTGGAGGGTGCCATACCCCCTGAATACAGAGAGCTCCCCAGCTTCATGTCACTTTCAGTGGATGCTTCTTTTCTAATTCTCAGACCCCTTTCCTCTCGTCGTCTCCCTCTAGCCTCCTCTCTCTGACTCCCTAGGATTTAACTGCCAGTATGGAGAGAGCCCGTGGCTTCCTGGAGAGACGCCTCCCCAACATTCAAACAACCTTTGCTATTGCCATAGTCTCCTATGCTCTGGCCCTTACCAACAGCCCCCGAGCCAATGACCGCCTGGACAGTTTTGCCAGTCATGGTGGGTGCGGGGCACTTCTTAACCATCTGTGTGTTACCTACATTTATTGGGAGGGAGGGGATTGCGTGTTGTCAAATCTAGCAATGTGTGACTCATCACTAAGAATTTATTGAGCGAGCACCTGTGTAACTGGAACATGCTATGGTTGGAATGCCTATTGCTGCCAGAAGCCAAATGAGCAGGGACAGGAATTAAATCTCTGCCTTGTTATCAGAAAGCCAGTGATCTGAAAGAAAAGGAGGTACATTACCCCAAACAACCATTCTGACATTTCACCTCAAGCAGGCCTTTTTTCTACAGAGTTAAACAAAGACAGTTAATCACAAGTGAATAGCCCCTCAGGACAGTCTACCACAGTTGGTCTCCTGGTCTTCATCATGTTTAGCCACCAGAGTTTGTCATCACCTCTCAGGTGTATCCTGTTTTCCTGAGTCTAGAAAAGCATCCTGTTTTCTTTATGGCGTCAATGTCTAAAACTCCCTCAGGTGTCACTGGGGCAGGGCTCTCAGTTCAAAACACAGGTTTTAGTTCCAAAAATACTTAACAGTTGTGTTTGTAGGTAGCCTGTGCTATGTGTGTGCATGCAGATCCCTATGCTACATATGGTGCCCTTCCTTTTCCCCTTAGCCCATCACCTATGGTAAGTATGCCAATCCTGAATTAGGACCCTAAGAAACCAAGGTGAGCGAGATGAAAGTGATCCCTGCCCTCAGAGGTCCACCGTCCCTGGAGAAGACAGACAGAAGATAAATAGGTCAATAGAGAATCACAAATTAAGATAGTGCTGAGATGATAATAATACAAAGTGGATGGGAGAGATGGCAAGGGAAGGAGAGTGAGAAGACCTCTGTGAAAATTAGACTGTTCAGCTGGAATATGGAAAGTCAAGGACATGCCAAATTAAGGGAATGGCACATGTAAAAACCCTGAGGTGAGTAGGTGCCTGGCATGGTAAGAGATAGAAAGAAGATCATAAAATGTGGGTGACTGAGAGGTCTGACTCCCATGCCCTGCCCTATTCCATCCTTAAGAGTCCTAATTCCATCTTCTTCATTTCCCAAGTCAAGAGCATTATAAATGGAAAATTTAATTGTAGGTTGACGAGGTGAACCTGAAGAAGCTTCTTTTAACTTCACTTTACCTATATCTAAATAGTTCCTGTTTCCTGGACTGGTTCGGAAAATGCAGTGTCCACATGTCTCCTTAGCAAAGGATAGGTGCTCAACATAGCAGTAGGAAGAAATTAGCCCAGATGACACAAGAAGAGAGAAAATTTAGATAGGCGGGTCCAGATCTTGGTGATGAGGTGGGAATCTATCTTTTAGACAAAACCCACTGGCCAGTGGAAAAACGGTGGTTTAGTTCCCTGTATACCATCGAGGCCACAGCTTACGCACTGATGCAGAAACTGAAGCTGCATCGGCACAATGAGACGCACGCCATCGCCAAGTGGCTGGTGGAGAAGCGGAAGCTGGGCGGAGGGTTTGACTCCACTCAGGTGACTGGGGCCTCATAGGTGGGAGTTGGGGTGGGCATTAGCCACGGTGTTGTTGGGGGCCTGTCTACCTGAAGAAACTGTCCGTGGTGCTGAGGTGATATCGTGAGGGTCCCGAGGGCGCTGTCTGTGGTGCTGATCCACAGTCCTCATCCCCAACCAGACCACGGTGGTTGCCATCGAAGCCCTCACCCGCTTCAGCGAAGCTGTACCCTTCGAAGGCACCCAGGATCTCCATGTCCAGATCAGTGTCCCCAAGAGAGACTTGAACTATGAATGGGACATCGATCAGAACAATGCCTACCAGCTGCGGTCAGCAAAGGTAAAAATCTGAGGAAGAAATCACAAATCCACATGGTGCATTGAGGATGAGGTTGAGTCATATCCCTGCCAACCTCCCTGCCTAAAATTATCTCACAAATGGTGCCTGTAAGTGTCAATGGATTTCTTCATTTACTCTACAAATATTTTCTGAGCACCTACTGTGTGCCAAGGATACATCTGGGGTATAGAGTTACATTATAAAAGATCCGTGTTCCCTACTCTTCAAATTTACTGTCTAGGAAGAAACTAAACCAATACGTATATTCTGTTTTAAGTTTTCTGAACTTAAGTATGCAAAGGGGAAAATAACCTTGCTGTTGGGGGTAAAATAATCCCTATGATCTTACTCCATGGAAGAGGTAACATTTACCTTCAATCATTCCATCTTTACTGAGTATTTTACTGTGTGCCAGGTACTGTTCTAAGGGCTGGGAATATGGCCATGAAAGAAAGAAAAAATCCCTGTCCTTGTAGAATTTAATATTTTTATGGGAAGAGAGATCAGACAATAAAGATATGGGTGAGTAGACTATGTAGATTGATAAATGATGACATGTCATAGGGAGGAAGCTGATCATGGAAGGGGCTGGGAACATCACAGAAGTGTGATTATAGATAGGTTGGCAGAAACTATTTCACCAAAAACATAATGTCCGAGCAAAGAACTTAAGGTAAGGTAAGCATGAAGCTTGTAGCTATCTAGGCAGATGAAAGTAGGTGCAAATATCTTGAGGAAGGAGTGTTCTATCAGCAATAAGGGGACTTTTGTGGGGCCTCCCTGATGGCAAGAGGTAAAGTCTCAGTGCTATCATGCTACAGCCTGAGTTTGAACCCACATGGCACAGCAGACCTCTCCTGTCTAGCCCGCTGTTCCCATCAGCAGTGTATTTCAGTCCGTCTGCCTGTTCTGCTCCCTACTCTGTCACAGGTGAACCCTTTCACCACCGCCCCCTGCACACCTCTTGCCTACACCTCAATTCTTCTATGCAAAAATAAATTTAAAAAACAGGGGACTGGTGTGATGAGGGAAAAGAGTAAGGGGAAATGAGGGCAGGAAGGTGATGACAGTCTCACGCACCTGAGCTGACATTTTGATTTTCACTCCAAGTGACCATGGATGGTCTTGAGTAGAGAAGGAACACTCTATCACTTAGACAATATTAACATCTAGTGTAGCCATACTTATGGTACATATAATATGGCACCGGTCAATATATATTATCTAGGCACTACACATCATGTTGCAAAGTTGGTGTTTTATGGGCCTCATTTGAGGAAATGGAGAGACCAAAAAGTAAGATAATTTGTGTAAGATCACACATACTTTCAGTAAATGAATAGTAACTGTCGAGATGAAGGGGGCAAGGGGAGAGCACTATGACTTAGAGGCTGGCACATCACACTGCAGCTCTCACAGGTGTCCCTGGGAGTGGGATTACCAGGAAGGCTGATGTAAGGAGGGTGAGAGTGGGCAGGGAACAAAGCACAATAACTGGAGCATGGCAAGGATTCAGAAGTTTATTGTATGAGCAATGGGGTTTCAGCAGGGGTGATTTGATTAGATGTGGATTTGTAAAACCTTTTTCTGGCTATGAGGTAAGAATGTGTGAAGAAAACAAGAGTAGATGCAGACATGCCAGGAGAAGATGCTTCATGCACAGTAAGCTTTGGTGACCCTGCGAAGTGAATAGATTGCAGAGATGTATGTAAGGACACAGCCTAAGTAGGCAGCAAGAGCCACTTGTGACAGTAGATGCCACAAATGCTCTATCAGAAAGAAAAAATAAAACCAGTTTCTTTACTACGTCCTTTGCATCTGAGCCACATTTTACTGTTACCCCTGCCATCAAATACTCTTGCTTCTTCCCTTCCAGTTCTTTGCCCAGGACGACCTAGAGATCAAAGCCAGCGGCAACGGGAGAGGCACAATATCTGTGAGTCTGGTTTCCCACCTTTGAGATCCTCGACTGGAGCCCAGTTGGTGGAAACAGAGTCAGTCTAGACTCCAAAACAAGATTGAAATCAGCTATACTTTTAGCGGCTGTTTAGGACAAGTGCTATTTGCTAGGAAGCAAACTAAGGACACCTCAACCACCTCCACCCCGGGGAAGTTGGTAAAAACATGGACACCATTCAACAGGTGGGGAAATAGAACTCAAAAAGGTTTAGGGCTCTCCCTAGTGGTGCAACGGGTTAAAGCACCACATTATGAAGTTCTCTGCAGCCATTGCAGCACGAGTTCAATCCCCGCTAGGGAGCTGACCCACGTGGCACGGCAGACCTCTCCTGACCC
>NW_004567126.1:1373577-1375267 GCF_000260355.1 Condylura cristata | reverse complement strand
AAAAAAAAAAAAAGGTTTATACATGGTCTAGGCAAGACTCAGGGATTGGAGTCTAAAGGTTACTGAATCCCTCTGCACCCACCATGCTGAGTCTCTGGAAGGGTCCCCTTCCTTGCTTTTCCAATAGGACATTCTCCTTTCAGAATGCCTCCCAAGGTCTAGAGGACCAATTAACCTTTCCCCCAGAATGTGGAGACTCCACTACATCTTCCAGCCCATGGCCTGTGGCCAGGAGGATAGCCTGTGCTCGCCAAGTGTCATACAGCCTCTTGCGTTTCAGGCAACAGTCACAACTGAATCCCTGACCTTTATTGTGGCCTTGGGCCTGTCACACATTAAACATAACTAAAATACAGGCTCACTTCCCACGTCACACTAGCCATATCTCGAGCACTCAGCAGGTATACATGGCAAGTGGCTGACACATGGACAGCACAGGTAGAATCCATCACCACCAACCCAGAAGGCTGTGTCACTGACCTGGTCCAGACTCCCAGGTGTTTTGGCCACTGCACCAAAGGATTGGCCTGGGTAAGCAAGGACTGGGGCATGGAGGAAAGGGACAGGTAGGGAAAGATTAAAATCTTCTCTGTCCCTGCAGGTCCTGACCGTGTACCACAAGTCCTTGGAATCTTGGGAAGACACCTGCAACCTGTTCACACTGAACGTGACTCTCCATGCCCAGAAAGGTGAGCCTGGGCCCAGGGATTCCCGACTCCTTTTTGATTATTTTATATATTTTATTATTTATTTACTACACACTGTGTACTTTGTTATACTTTTATTTCAACTATTACTAAGGAATGATATTAATGCTCTTTTCAGTCATCCAACAGATACTTATTGAGAATTTACTACATGCCGTGTTTCTTGGCCCTGGGGACCTAAGCATAAACAAGAAAACTACCCCATCTCCTGGAGCCCAAATTTTAAGAAAATACCACCACAATATATTACACTGCTACTACTGCTACTTATTTATAACAAATAAATCAATATTATAGAAATAACTATAGGAATAAAATTGGAAAAGATTTCTACTTGACTCAGAGGAGATTCAAAGGAAGCTCTCTGAGGAGGTGAAACTTGAGATGAGAGAAATGAGAATGTCAGCCATGAAGCAGCTAAGGGAAGAGCCTCCCATGTAGGCAGGACACGTGCAAAGGCCCTGACGCAAGAATGAGGAACGACTGGGAGGCCAAGGTGACTGCAGAGGAGCACGAGGTAGAGTTTTAGGAGAATGAACTCCAGAGGCAGCAGAGGCAGAGGGTGCAGGCACTGGAACCCTCTGTGAGGCCTTTGGTTTTTGCTCAGCGTGAAGCAGAGACCAGAATGTTCTGAGTGGTCTGACTGAGCTCAGATTACAGATTCCCTGTGGTGGTTGGTCTGAGGGAAACAGACTAGGGGTAAAGGCAGGAGGTAGGTGGGAGATGAGGAAGGAGGGGATTGCACTCGTCCAGTCAAAGTTACTGGGAGGACAGGGTGGGGCTGTTAGAGGTGGTCAGAAATAGAGGGACTCTACAATTCCCAGTCTGAGATACCCAGTAGGTGACAGGATCCTGCTGTTGGGAGGTAGTAGGGGAAAACTCCACCAGTCCCACTTTTAGGCACTAAAAGTGACCAAGACTTTGGTTTGGGCCCTATTTTTCTTTTTTTCTTTTTTTTTTTTTTTAATTTTTTTTTTATTAAA
>NW_004567126.1:1324104-1370442 GCF_000260355.1 Condylura cristata | reverse complement strand
GAGGTATGGGAGGGTGAGAGGATTCGCCAGAGACAGAGTGGGGAGCAGAAGAGGCAGGTCCACTGTAATACACTGCTGAGGGCAGCCACGGGCCAGTCAGGAGAGGGCTGACATGCCATGTGGGTCAACTCCCTGGCCGGGGATACAGTGGCTTCAGAGAGCTTCATAGTGCTATGCTTTAATCCATTGCATCACCAGGGAAAGTCCTGGGCCCTATTTCTTAATAATAATAACAACCAACAGTTATAAAGCTATATTGACTTGCTTTGTTTTAAGCCACTTAATTCTTACAGCAATCCTGCTGGGCTGGGAATATGATGATCTGTACTTACAAATTAAGAAACAAAAGCACAGAGAAGTGAAGTACATTGCCCAAAGTCACACAGTACACCCAGGATTTGGATCCAGGAAGCCATTTCCGAAGACTGTGCCTATGCACTTAACGTGTTACCCACCCCTAAATGCCTGTCTTCTCTCTGCAGAGAATAAAATTGAAGAAGAGACCTTCTGGCTCCAGATGAAAACAAGGTCAGGCCATCAGGATTGTGGGCTCAGGGGGTGGGGAGGGCAGGACTCCAGATCCCTTAGCAGCTCTCCTTGGGTAGTGAACAGAAGACAGGAAACAGCCAAATTTTCCCCTCCATACCTACTCCCTCAACCTGCCCTACCCTTCCTGTCTCCTATTCTGTTCCTACTCTGCCCTCCCATGCTCTTTTGCTCAGAGTTCTGCCCCCCATCCAGCCATATCTTGGGATGGCAGGTTCTGTGGACCAAGATGCCCAGATAGGCTCCAAGTTTCACAGCTTTCCCCAGCCAGCCCTCACCTTCCCAGATCAGTCCTGCTCTGCCTCCCAACTGCCTTCACAATGGTCTGCCCCAGATAAAAACATATACTGAGTATCAGGCTCTGTTGTAGGAGCTGGAGGGACCACTATGAGTGAGGCAGCCACTCTCCACCTGGTAAACATCAAGTATATCAAGGGAGACAGGCAACAGCTAAACAAACAGCCAGAAATGATGAAAAATGACAGATGTGATTAAATGTAGTGAAGGAGCAGTCCACGTTGCCTCAGGAGGACAGATGAGAGAATGATCAAAGTACAGAGGCAGCTATGCAAAATGAAAGGATTCCCCAGGATGAAGAGGAAGAAGTGAGGATCCCAGGCTGAGAGAATAGTATGTGGAAAAGGTCCAGTAGTGAGAAAGAGATTTATGCTTAAAAGCAATTAAATGGAGGCTGGGATGAGAGAACAGGAGGTAGAAGTGTAAGCCAAGTTACTTGGTAAAGATTTTTCAGCAAGGAAGCTATATGTAAGATTTTTGTGTGCTGTTGGGGGCAGAGGAGTGATGGGAAGACCCCTGGAGGAGGCAACTTGTACTTCTCCAGGCAAGAGATGATGGGGTATAGGGGTTGCGGGGGGTAGTCAGGAGTACAATGGAAATAGACTGGAGTCATGAATTCCCCAGGTTCAAGGATGATCGAGAGGCCACAATGAGCATCATGGAGGTCTCTATGCTCACTGGCTTCTACCCCAATCAGAATGACCTCAAACAGGTAATGTGATCACATAACCTTATCACTGCTGAGCAGGGTGGGAAGGCCTGCTCACAACACCCCACATTCCCAGGTGGGCGCAGGTCAGTGAGTATCATCATAGAGGCTCCTGGGTTAATGTCCTCAGGTCCCTGCCTCATTGTCAGTGGCCATGGTCTCGCCATATCCTCCTCCAAATCCTTGCCATGACTGTGCTTCAGCTTTCCTCCAGTTTCCCCTGATTGGACAAGCTAGGAGCTCTGAAAGGTGCTTTAACGGACTGGAGTTCAAGGGCTGGTAACATTTTGGGGCCTTTGCTCACCCCCAATCATCACCCTCTGTCCCAGCTCACAGACAATGTGGAGATGTACGCCTTCCAGTACGAAACCAAGACATCCTCCAGTGACAGCACCGTTGTCCTCTACCTGGAGAAGGTGAGGAAGGCCCAGTGATCTCTGCCGAGGCCTCTGTTGGTTGTTCAGGGGCAGAGAACCCAGTTGGCACCTTTGGCGGTGTTACCAGAGAGCCATGCCTTCTGTGGTCGGTTCTTCTAATTTGAATGCCCACATGGTCAATGCGGTCAGCCCCACGAAGTCAGTGACCCATGGTAGCTCAAGTCAATGTCTCTGGTCAGCTCAGTTCCCCTCCCCCAGGTCTCCCACAAAGAAGACACAGTGCTGGGCTTCCGGGTCCACAGGATGCTGCAGGCAGATTTCCTGCAGGCCGCCCAGGTCACCATCTACGACTACTACGAGCCTTGTGAGCAGGGGTCTGGGGCTGACGGGGAATCCCTCAAGGGGACCTGGTCTTCGAGAAGGTGGGATGAAGGGACAGGCCAGAAGTGAGGAGGCAGGGGGAGAGATAGAAGGGACCTAGAGGGATGTGGGGATAAGGCATCTGAGCTCCCGGGTTGTTAAAGAGGCCCTCCTGGAAGAGGGTGGGGCGGAGCTGAAGAGACTGGGCGTGGCCTGCTGGAAATTGTGTCATGGAAGGGGCGGGGTCTGTTGGTGAGCGACCACCAAGTGGGGTGGAGATTGCTGGGGGGGTGGGGAGGGGTGCATAGGAGACCCTGCCGTGAGAAAGCTGGTCCAAGCCAACCCCAAGCACCAAGCCTTCACTCCTACACCATCCCCTCGAAGCCCGAAGGTGCAGCGCCTTCTACAACCTGCCTAAAGAGCAACCTTCCCTGCGAAAGATCTGCCACAGTGAAGTCTGCAGATGTGCCGAGGGTGAGGTCATGGGGCCACGGAGGGCTGCGCTGTCAGCCTGGGGGTCCAGGGACCCTTCGCCACTTCTTGGCTGCCACCTGGGCTGAGTTTAGACAGAAAGACAGAGACAGCGAGATAGGGGGAAAGACACAAAGAGAGGCAGAGGAAAGCAGATCCAGAACCGAGATTTACACACATACGCTCAGCCAGTCAAAGACAGCGCAGAGCCAAACCACTAACAAAACCTAGCGGCCTCACTAGAACTGGGGCTACCAGATGGGTGGGTGGAGGGGATCCAGCAGACAATGGTGGAAGACTATGGGTGCCTTGGGGTGGGGGTGGCGTGTTGACATCCATCTAAAGAGGTGTGAGCCTGTATGGCTGAATCACATACAGTGTGGTAAACTAATGTTACCTTAAAAAAATGTTTTAAGTCAACCAAAACGAAAGCCCATCCTAGAGGAAGACATAAAGACACGCAGGTGGGAAAAAACAGACAAGAAGACAAAAAGGAGATCCAGAGGGGGAAGGGAGAGCATCCCACAGATGAAAAAAGCCAGACCCAGAGACCCGGGGTTGAGAAGTCTGAAGGGAGGCGTCCCCCTCACCCCCTACCCCACCCACACCCACACCCCACCCCTGGGGCAGTGCAGCCAAAGCAGCAGCCTTCCTGACCCTTCAGAACAGTGCCCTTCCCTGAGGAAGGACAGCAGCACAATCAAGAAGTCCGAACTGCAAGTGGAGGCCTGTGAGACTGGCGTGGACTTTGGTGAGTGCTGTAGTGGCTGGGCTCAGTCCTAGAACCACCTACAGGAGTCACCAGCACAAATGCCCTTTTGCCACCTTCTTCCTCAGTGTACAAGGTCAAGCTGGAGGAAGTGGAAACCTCGGCATCCAACCCCTACATCTACTACAACATGCAGCTCCAAGCCATCATCAAGAGCGGTATGTTCCTGGAGGAGGCAGCTGGGAACCTACCCTGGGGACCCCAAAATGGGGGGAGGCGGACCTGGGCATGCTCACATACTGGGTTTCCTCTCCTCCAGGCACGGACTCTGCCCTACCCCTCACCAGGAAGAAGTTTGTCTCCCACACCAACTGCTATGACGCCTTAGGGCTGCAAGAACAGGAGACATATCTGATCATGGGCCAGGCCTCAAGCCTGTGGAGAATCAAATCTGAGTGCGTGGGGGCCCCTGCTGCCCCGGGGACTCAGACCTGGGTGCCCTCCCCGCTCCAGCCCAGCCCAGCCCAGCCCTTGGTGTTGAAATTCCTGAGAAAACTGGCACTCAGCAAGTGTCTCAGGTTTCAGGGCTGCCCTGGGAGTAGGCTGTGCACTGCACAACTCCGTGGAGCAGGGACTCTTAGAGATGGGCACAAACATGTGCAGATTCTGCTGTTCAACCATAGTCAGTAAAGAGTCAGAGGAAAAGTCGCCATCCCCAGCCCGTGCTTTATGGTCTAGAGGCTTGGCAGGGCAGGGTAGCAAGATGGCCCTGTGGAGGGGATGCGCTAGACTGAAGATCCACAGCTTCTAAGTCAGACAGAGGGGCAGAGCAAGGAGGTCTCCATGCCACTGAGCACCAGGTTCGTCTCACCCTCTTTGCTGTCTCTCACCCACAGTTACAAATATGTCCTGGACAAGAAGACATTCCTCATGCGTTGGCCAGATGATGGGGATGTGGGCAACAAGGAATTGCTGGACCAGCTGGAGGAGTTTTCAGAATATATGCGTAGCCATGGCTGTCAGTCTTGAGACCTTGAGATCTTTGATGTTTGGTGAGGGGCGGGTGTGGCTAGGGAAGGGAGGAGGGGGGTAGGGCTATCTCCAAGCAGACACCTAAGTCTGGCACACGGGGCTTAATCCAAAATAAAAAGCCTACCCAAATTCTTGTACATTTGTTCTTGCTCCAACATTCAGCACAACCCACCCCAGGATTGCCTGGGCCTGTCTCCTTCCTCTCTCACTCACCTTCTCCATTCCAACCGCATGAGTTATCTTTGTGTCTCTCCCAAGTTGTTTCCCATCTCAGGGCCTTTGCACTCACTCACTTCCCTCTTCTAAATGTGCCCTTCCTCCAGATAGATGCATAGCTTGAAACCATACCATTTTTGGATACTTTCTTTAATGACATAACTAAAATAGGCCCCCACCACCACTTTTCCCTTGCCCTGATTTATTCTCTCAATATACACATAAGGTATTTACTGGTTTGATTGTTAAATGGGTGTTTCCCCTGCCTCACAATGTCAGGTCTTTAAGGGTCATATCTGTCTTGTTCTCGGTGGTATTTCCAGTTTTTGGATCAGGAGCTGGTCTATGGTAGGTAATCAGGAAATGATTGTTGAATTAATGAATGGATGAATTTGGCACCCAGCCCGCACCTGGTTCAGGTACAAGGTTCAATGAAGAACCCCAGGCAATTGGAAACTGAGATATGGAGCAGAATAAAGTGAGCAAATTTCATCACTATGGTATGCATGGGAGGGGACACCTACCAAGCCAAGCCTTTGTGGGTCCTGGGACCCCCAACAAAATGCTAAAGGGATGAAAGACATCCAGGATGGCTTGAACTTCGAGTGTGGAAGAACTGAAAGCAGGGGCCAGAGAGGTGCTAGAAAACATGTGGAATCGCCCAACTTCATAAATGGCTGCAAAATACCAGGTTAAAGGTTTTGGGCTTTATCCAGGTTTTGGGGAGCCATGGGAGGTGCTTGAGCAGCAGAGCAACTGATCAGCCTTCAGGCAAAAAGGTCCCGCTGATGGGTGGGTGGAAACTGAACTGATGGCAGGAAATTTGGTGAGGGGCCACAGGATGGGCTGAAGACAACTGCATGAGTTCAAATACTACCCCCACCTCTTCCGTGACCTGGCCTGGCTACTTACTCCTCTGTGCTCTGATTGGCTCACTTTAACACGACTTCCTTCCCAGGGATTTCTGTGAGTATCCAGCTCATAGTAAGTGTTCGAGAAACTTCTGCTTGTTTTACTATCAATGCCAGTAGGGGGTCATGGGGAGGAAGTGGGACTGCTACACCACATGACAGTCACAGAAGAAAATCAGGTCACAGTCCGTTCAAGACCCTCCCTGGGCCCCCACTCCCCTCACACCATGTTCCTCATTGCCCTGCGCTGTAGTCCCATCACCTCTTTGACTTCATGTCACTCCACTCTCTACCTCAGTCACTCTGCTCCAACCACACTGGCCTCCTCCGTGGTCCCCAGAGACTGCTAGTCCTACCTTGCTCTGGGCTTTCATATAAGCTTCTCCCTCCACTCAGAACAGTTTTCCCATGGCTGCTTTCTCCTCATCCTTCAGTCTCTGCTCAGAGAGCATAAAATGAGACTCCTCTCTTCCTCAAACTGCTAAACATGGAGCTTCCCTACAACCCAGCAATCCCACTCCTAGGTATCTACCCAAAAGACACAAAAACACTGATTGAAAAAGATACCTGCACCCCCATGTTTATTGCTGCTTTATTTACAATTGGAAAAACATGGAAGCAGCCCAAATGCCCAAAAGTAGATGACTGGATTAGAAAGATGTGGTACATATATACAATGGAATATTACTCAGCAACCAAAAAAGAGAATCATGTCTTTTGCAGCAACTTGGATGGAGCTGGAAAAGATCATGCTTAGTGAGATAAGCCAGAAAGAGAAAGAAAAATACCGGATGGTTTCACTCATAGCAGGAGTATAATGGACCAGGTGAGAAAATAACAAAAATAATGAACAACCATATACCAGAGACATTCTGTGGGGGCAGAGTGGGGAATGGGATCAAAAACGGGGGGGGGGGAAGGGAGGGAAATGCATGGGACTATGGTGGTGGCACAGGGGTGATTTGGTGATGGGAAACCCACGGGGATTACAATCGAGATGTGCAAAATGATGTAAAATGATGTAAAAATAAACTTTGTAATAAAAAAAAAAAAGAGAGACTCCTCCCCTGGAGTTATCTCTTACCACAACCAGTACATAATTACATGCTGGATTCTTTACTTATATCTTTTGTCAGCCTCCTCTACCAAGTCGGGAACCCTGGGGGAGACCTGGAAGGCTGTCTGCCTCAGTCATAGGTACAATTGCAGCAGCTTGCCCAGGGCCAAGCTCATAGTAGGCGCTCATTTTGTTGAATGAATGACTAAAATAAGAGTGAATGACAATGAGAGAAGGAAGAAAAGAGGGAGAGAAATATTGGTGGTGCAACAGATTAAGCACCGCATTATGAAGCTATCTGCAGCCACTACAGCAAGAGTTCGATCCCCAGCCAGGGAGTTGACCCACAGGGCTCAGCAAATGAGTTATTGTTTTTAACTGTGATTATTTGGTATAATTGAGGCAAAGATACATTACTGGAAAATGTTTCAGTAATACATCATTTTGTGGACATCAGATGCTAATCTTCTTAATCACTTCTGAGGACTTTTTACTTTTTTTTTAATATTTTATTTTAACATTATTTTGTGCCTTTGGCTTCCCATCACCATATCACCTCTGTGGACTTATTACTTTTTATTTGTAAACTGGGCCAGATCCTAAATTTTCCTAACATCTTACGACTTTCTAACCCTACATTTCCAGTTTTTCTCTCTACATTTTTGGCTTAGTTGAGTTGGAAAGCCAAAACTGTCTTTTTCCATACATGCTGGAATTGGAGAACTTTACAACTTCAGAGGAAAGGTGCAAAAGATGTAGTGTCTAAATTGTGGAATATCTTAAAATCCCAAAGGCAAAAATGTTGGAAAACAAAAATCTTCCAAGAGACTAATCTAACCTAGGAAAAATCTTTACCAGCAGTGCTTGGAGCTTAGAACAAGAGGTACATTAGAAGCAGTCTCCAGTATGAAATGTATGGGAGACCCTTCCTTAAGGACTAGTTTTAATGTAACTTGGGCAAGGACCATACTGTTAAAAATTAGATATTGGGCCCTCCCTGGTGATACAGCGGGTTAAAGCACAGCACTAAGGAACTAAAGCCACTTCCACATGAATTCGAACCCCACCTTCCCCAGAGGTGACCACATGGCACGGCAGACCTCTCCTGACCCGCCCGCTGCTCCCCTCAGCAGTGTACTTCATCAGTCGGCCTGTTCTGCTCCCCACTGTCTCTGGTGAATCTTCTCACTGCCCCTGCACCTCGAGCCTGTACCCCAGTTCTGTATGCACAAATAAATAAATCTTCTTAAAAAATTAGTTATTAAGAAGGTGTACAATCTTTATTTCACACTCTGTGGTTAGTCACTGTACTTGTCGCCATCTCTTTTTCCCTTCAATGTGCCACTCCACTGCATAGTCCACAGAGACTAGGACATCTTGTAGCCTCAAAGTTACAGGCTAAATGAAAAGGTTGTATCATATCTTTTGTTAAGTTACAAGATGTCAAGCTTTGGATCCAGTACTCCCAGGTAAAAACAGCTCCTAGCTACAGCCAGGACTCTCCAAGCCAACTTGTGGAAGTCAGACTGCATGTGTCTTTACAGATACAAGGAGATAAACAAACCAACTGGCCAAACACTGTGTGGTCTTGGAAGCCCAATTGTTTTTCAGTGCATTCCTGAAAACCTCTGACTGACCTAAAATAATTCTTTAAAAGAAAACCTCAATATCATTCAAATAAATAATGAATCAATTTCCCTGTCTTATTTTTCTAATCAAAATATTTATTCTCTTAATTTTTCTTCACTTCCTGTTATTTAAGCCTTCCTGTTCTTGACTTCTGACACCTTTCTAACAAAGTCAACTCAAGTCAGAGCTGCAGCTGTTAAAGCTTCTTATAATCCTAGGATTAAATATCTGATTGTTATTTAAAATATTTAAAGTTACCCCAGCTGTTTGAGTAACCACTTTCAGTTTCTACATATACTCCCAACATACACATGATTAGCCACACCCATGATTCTCCACAATTAAAGGCTAAGCGGTTCCATTCCTTCAATTTACACCACCTTCAGCAGAAGTAGCCAGAACAATTGTCATACCCAACTCCTCCCATTCAGGAATAGCCAGACTCTGGGGGGAGGGGCGGAGGGGAGGCACTGAAACCTTGGTGGTCCTTCTCTGATTATCCTGAAAGAACAGCAAGGTGGGATTATGAAAGTAAAACAACAACAACACAGCAATGACAATCCCCGTGCCTCTGCTAAACAAGGGGGCAGAGGGTGTGTTGAAAATTTGATAACGTGTGGCCCTCCCTGGTGGTCAACGGGTTACAGCACAGCATTGCAAACTGGCCACAGCCGATTCACTACCTGACCCCAGAGCTGACCCACATGGCACGGCAGACCTCTCCTGACCCGCCCGCTGCTCCCCTCGGCAGTGTACTTCATTCATCTGCCTGTTCTGCTCCCCACTCTCTCTCTGGTGAATCCTCTCACTGCCCCTGCACCTCTGGTTTGTACCCCAGTTCTGTATGCACAAATAAATAAATAAATCTTTAATTAAAAAAAGAGAAAAAGAAAAATTGTTTCAGAGCACAGGCCCAGGAAAGCATTTACTGTCCTTGAGATGTCCTCACACTATGGGACTGCAAAATAACCAAGGAAGATACCAGGCTCCTGGTTAAACGGATAGCATTCAGAAGCGAGGTGCTGGGTTTTGCCAGTTTGGGACCCAAGTCCAAATTACACACGAGTCAGCAAAAAGCAAGCAATCAGACTCTGCCAGCTTACATTTTTAATGTTTTCTTTGTTCCCCAATCACTTCAAAATTGCCCACAAGCCCCATTCTCAAAGAAGAAAAGTGAGGTTTTCCTTTTGCCTTCCTGCCAGTCAACTCGCAGTAAACACTGTTTTTTCCTCAAAAACTGTGCACATCAGACAACAAGTCCATTGCTTGGTAACGAAACAACCCCCAAATATATGCTTATATTTTTCTTCGATGAGATCTCATTCATTCTGGGTGACATCTTTAGAATGGCAAACGTAGTTTCCTTGCATGCTGTCCACACATCTGCCAACATCCCCCTTGTCTAACAGCTACTAGAGATACATCTTTACACTATAGGGCTCTCCCTGGTGGCGTGATGAGTTAAAGCGCAGCATTATGAAGTTACTGGCAGCCCCTCCAGCACAAGTTCGGTCCTGGCCCAGGGAGGTGACCCACCTGGCAGAGCAGACCTCTTCTGTCCCACCCACTGCTCCCCTCAGCAGTGAATTTCAGTTCAGTCTGCCTGAAATCCGTCTGTGGTGAATCCTCTCACCCCCAGCATCTCTGGCCTGTACCCCTGTTCTTGTATGCAATGCATGAGTAAATAAATCTTTTTTTTTAATCTTTACATTATAATTTCCTCCATTAGAATATAGCCCCTTGAGGAAAGAGATCTCAGTCTGTTTTCTTCACTCCCAGAGCGATGCCTGGCACTCAGCATTTATGGAACAGCGAAGACCCTGTGTCATGCCAGAGTAGGTAGCTTCTCAGCAAGCACGGCATCTCTAATAGCTATGCAGTGGGGCCTGGAAAGTTGCTTTGTAAAAGCCCCTGGTGAGGTCCTCATGCACTGGAAAGCTGGGGAATTCTAGTTCAGGTCTTCCTCCTCTCCCCTGACCCCAAACCCATGCCTACAGCTTCTTGCGTCTCATATACTAGAGTCCCAGACAAATGTGCCCCCTGCACCAACCTGGATATCCACGTGGAGCATTATGACTGTTTATTGATGCCCAGGGGCCCCCCTTAAAAACAGAGAGTCTAACTGTCTCATTTAATTCTAAAATAGGGACTGGGATACCAATGCCATCTTACAGATAAACAAACAAAGGGCTTGAGAAGGTTCTGTCACCGTCAGGGTTCCCCATGAGTAAGGGCAGAAAGGGGTCTGAACCTACATATGATAGCGAGTGTCAAAACATTTATTGAGCATCTATTGTGTGCAGGCTCTAGTCTAAGCATTTATACACATTAACATCTTCTCCCAGCAGCTCTGTGAGGTAGGGACTGTTAGTCCTTCCACTCAATGGGGGAGAAGGTAGAAGTGCTGAAAGGTGGAGTATCTTCCTGTAATGTCCAGCAACAAAGTTCCTCTTTTGATCCCAAACCCTGTTTGGTCAAAAATACAAACATTTTCAGAATGTCTTCTTTTTCCTTTTTTCTTCTTCATGAAGTCAGAAAGAAAAGTAGACAGTCTGAAGGGAAAAACCTAGAAGACTATATATCAAATGTAATGGATGTTATCCTGGGGCAAGGGCAATGAAGAGTTATCACCTCTTTTTTATTAGTGTTAAATGTTACATGAAGTCTTTCTAGCAAAAGACTCACCAGGCAGGCATATCAAAAACTTAAAATGTGACACTCTCCCCCTTCCAGCTCCCCCTCTTTTTCCTCCCCAGGACCCAAAATTGTTTATGTTGGCTTTCATGCAGCTCCCTCCTTCCATGGTTTGCAGACACCCCAAGGACCACAAGCAAAACTATAAGGACATGTTATCTTCTTGTTTATAAAAATAAATCTTCTTTCTAAATCAATATTTCTTAAAGTTTAACATTTTTTTTCTTAGAAAAATATTTCCTTTTGAGATCAGAAAAAGAAAGAGCAGTGCATCTTCTCCTGCACCAGTGGGGTGGGGTAGGGAGGCCAAAGCCATTTACAAATTCAAAGTTTATACAGAAAGTTAAGTCAGGGGCCCTTCCTGGTGGCACAAGGGGTTAACTATCAGGACTGAAGCTACTGCAGCACAAGGCACAGCAGACCTCTCCTGCCCTGCCTGCTGCTCCCCTCAGCAGTGTATTTCAGTCAGTAGACCCACCTGTTTTATTGTCCACTCTGTCTCTGGTGAAACTTTACCCCCAACATCTCTGGCCTGTACCCTAGCTTTTTGTGTACCCTAGCTTAAAAAATAAAAGATAAAATCATCTGGCCAGGCTCCCCCTCGTGGTGCAATGGGCTAAGGCACAGCACTATGAAGCTCCCCGAAGCCACTGTAGCAAGAGTTAGATCCCCAGCCACGGAGGTGACCCACAGGGCACAGCAGACCTCTCCTGACCCGCCCGCTGCTCCCCTCAGCAGTGTATTTCAGTCAGTCTGCCTGTTCTGCTCCCCACTCTGTCTCTGATGAATCCTATCACCTCCCACACCTCTGGCCTGTACCCCAGTTCTGTACTCATAAATAAATGAATCTTTCCCCAAAAAGCACTGGTCACCCCAGAGCTGAGGGTCTGGTGTTGTACCTCACGCACTTTCCAGATACTTCCCCCGTGAGCCTTTGGCCTTGGTTGTCCTTCAGAGATCAATGTAGAATCAATGATTAACTGTGGAAGTTTTCACTGCCCGAACAGAGGTGGGACCTGCATACTCAGGGCTGGAGCAAATGACTATTGTCCCACAGGCTGCACCTTAGGAAAAGGATTGAACATAAAGCAAAATGATGTGGTAATAAAAATAGCTACATGTTCCTTGGAGGGTTACTATTTGCCCTGCTACCTCTAAGTCAGCACAATTACATAAAAATAAAATGCACGCCATATGTATAATTTATAATTTTCTAGTCTGTACCTTAAAATGGTAAAAATAAATCAGTGAGATTAATTCTAATAACTTTATTTAACCTAATATATCCAAACTATCATCACTTGAACATGAAATCAACATATAGGCATTGATGTGTTATTTTACCTAAATCCTCCAAATCCAGTGTACATTTGACATGACAGTTCATCTTGATTAGAACCCTTCATGTTTTAAGGGCTGGGATGCCACGTGTGACCTGTGGCTACCTTGTCGGAAAGCCAAGGTCTACATAGCTTATCTATATTAACTCATGTCCCTTCACCAGCCTACCCCCACGTCATAGACGGGAACACTGAGAAAGTTTCAGAAATTGCTCAAAGAGCTAGCAGTGACTCAAACCAGTCTGTATGGTTCCAAAGGGTACCCTCTTCAGCTATCATTGCTTGTCCTCAATTCCAGCTCTTAGGAGCATTACCGTCAGCGGGTCCCCGTCACACCCTGGCTACCCACTTGCAAGCTGGATTTCCTACATGTTTGCTCGCTCTCTCTGAAACTCAGAATCTTCATCTGAAAATAGGGACAATGGCAAATAAGCCAAAGCTGATGGATGCTTGAGAGCTAGGCGCCATCCAGGGGACACTCCTCAGAGAGGCTGGTGCCCAGTCAACCCTGGATATACCTGAGGCATTTTAGTCATTGCAATTTCTTCACCCACCGAAGAAATTGAACCGAAACCCAAACAAGTAACCCAGTTTTCACACATATTGCATTCCTGGAAAAGCATCACAGCTGATTTCGCAAAACTCAAGCAATAGATTTCTGTACTATAAAGAACATTACATTTACTAAAGACTACACAAATTATGAAATCTAAATTACTTCTCATTTCTCAGATGTCATTGCCAAAGATCTACTTCCAGGGTTTTGTGTGTTATTTTTTAAAATAATTGGATCCATCTCGTTGTGTATTATTTTGTTCTGATTACAAAAATGATAGATACTTTATGCAAAAACAAAAAATCAATTGTTGCAGAAATATGTGGAAAGTAAAGGTGAAGTGGAGAAATCCACAGGCAGAAAAACACACAAATGGATTACGTGTGTGCCCTGGGAGGGGGAATTCACCCAGATGCCCCAGTGTCAAGGTACAGAAAATGAAAGAAATGGTCAATACAGCAGATTAACGCTTTAGGCTTTGCTGACGTGCCCTCCATAAAAGTCCAACCAGGAACACCCTCGCCCCAGGTTTGGGACATTTCTTGCTTCCTTGTACCTTCTGGGCATTCCCAATCTTCTTCAGCTAATTAAAATGAGGAATAAATTGCCTAGATTGTGAAAATAAAACACAATTCACTTGTGCCTACTTCCTTAAGTCTCGAAGGGTCAGGCAGGTGGTCAAGATTTGCCAGTTTGGACAAAAGCTTCACCTCTTCACTCACCAACCTACCTGCCCGCACCCACCCTCACCTACCCTTGCTGCTAAGCCCCAGTCATGTCAGCCTTTAACTTCCTATAGTGAACTGAAGTTACTTCCCACCTCAAAATCTTTGCACACGCTGCTCCTTCTTACCTTCACCTCTTCACCTGGGCAATGTCTGCTCGTCCTTCCAAGGGATCTTGGTCAGGTTTTTTAATCTATTTTCCCATTCTCTTTTCCCCCACTTCTAATAATATTGCCCTTTCCTTAATGTTTCCATAAGGGCCATACAAGATGCACTGTTTAAAACACTTGGCGCAGTGTACCAGAAGATGTGAGGATTCCCGCTCAAGGGGCTCCTCTTCCAGCAAACCCTGCTTGACCCCCTGCCCAAGTCAGGTTCCCATTTATTATCCTTTTTCATGGATTTTTCAATTTCTTATTTTTAGCATAGCCTATAAACATAGTTCAATAATAACTTACATGGTCATCTGCTTGGTTTTCTTTTCCCCTTAAGCTCCACAAGAGCACTTGATATCTATCTGACAAATTAATAAATGGGTGGCTCTAATGGGCTACATCTTTCACTAGATTGTGCCAAAGTGTTAGAGCTACACTTCCTATCATGGTTACCAGCACATTTATTTTCTCTCTTCCATGTCTTTTTATAAAGACAAAGGATAAATGAATACACCACTCCACAAATAAGTCACACCTGGCCAGATCAAAGCAGCTCCACAAAGCTCAAACAGAACTCTTGGTGAGTAGGCAGCGCCCCCGTGTGAACGCTCTGGGTATTTTTCTGTCCAGATGCCAAAATTCGATTCTCTGGTTTTATCTAGTTTGTCCTTGCTGGCCAGTTCACTCTGCACCTTCTCCACACCCTCCGTGCCCTGAGAGGCTCACCGCTTCCACCTGCTCACCTGTCCCCTTGCCTTCTGCTGTAGCCAGTGAGGGGCTCTAACAGGGAACAAAGGAGAAAATGTGGAGAAACTATTCTGTGACCAGAACACACAGATTATGGCAGCAAGAAGTGATGCTATGTGACTTTGGAGGCTAGATGGCAAAAAGCTGAGACTTCTACTTGGCTTTCCCTTTCTTGAATCACTCTTTCTGGGGAACTAGACTGAAAAGGAGGAAGCAAGGTATTCCACCAACTACCGGCAGCCACGCTACCCATGTGAATCACCTCAGAAGGAAATTATACAGCCCCTGTCAAACCTTCAGGTGACTGCAGCCCCAACCAACCTCTTCACTGCAGCTTAATAGAGACAGACCCTAAGCCAGTAAGCCCAGAAAATTCACTCCTGGATTCCTGGATTCCTAACCCCAAAAAAAACTACGAGGCAACAAGTTCTTGTTATAAGTCGCTAAGTTTTGAGATAATTTGGGATTACTAGAACTAGTACCAGGGTCTCAGGCTCCCTCCTCAGAACTGTCACTTGCTGTCAGCTCTTCCCCAGAACTCCTTCAGTTCTTCGCCAGCTGTTCCTTCCCGCAGCCTTCCTTGAACCTCTTTACCGATCTGCCCATCCCAGTTCATTTGTCATCCTACCTCTTATTTCCTGTTGCATTATATATTCCTTCCTTATCCTTCTCCCCACTAGCATGCCAGCTCTTTGGGACAGGAATCTTTATTTGCCATTCTGTTCACGCTGCCCAGAACAGTGCCTGGCACAGAGTAAGCACTCAATATAGAAGTGATTATTCTGAGAAATATAGCAGGCCTGGCTTGTTTGGGACAGGATCAGACTCCCACTTGTTTCCTGCCCACTGAGTGCCCACCCTAGCTAAGGGACAAAACATAGCTATGATTTTTCCCTCCATTAGGTAAAGAGGAACGGGCAGGTATGGTGGGAGAGCCCTCCTTCACCTCCCTCACTTCCCTCAGGCTAACAGCCCAGTGCCTCTGTGCAACCTACAGTATCCTATTCCCTGCCTAAAATTACACCTTTCTGTTACAAAGAACTAGAAACTGCTTAGGTTCACTAATAAGAATACTCTCCGGACAGGAATGCATAGAACATACAAAGTTTTGGGGTTCATCTAGAAAACACTTGAGCCTCTGCATTTTTAATGTCTGTTTTTGGTTTGCTGAAGAATAGCTTTACGTAACTAATGTTATAAAATAACCTACAGGCTCTTTTGGTGCAACTGTATTTGTAAACAATTCATAAATAAATCTTCCTCTGAGGGTGGAACTCCAACATTTTTACTGAGATGCTACTTGATGTCCTACAATATGCAGGGTAGCCCCGTGGCAAAGAACATCCAGCCCAAAATGTCAGTAATACAGGAGTTGAGAAAATCTGGCTTAAAGCATCAGACACTTACTCCTGGGGTCTTTGCCAGAGCTGCTTCCTTCTCCCCACTATGTTCCTCACCTATTTAGGACCTCAAAATCTGGTCCCTTCTGGTGGCACATACTGTAAAGCTGTCTGCAGCCAATACAGCACAAGTTTGATTCCCAGCAGGGGAGCTGACCCACATGGTGCAGCAGACCTCTCCTGACCCGCCAGCTGCTCCCCTCAGTAGTGTATTTCAGTGGTCCACCAGTTCTGCTCCTCACTCTGTCTCTGGTGAATCCTCTCACACTCCCCCAGCCCCCACACCTCTGGTCTGCACCCCAGTTCTTCTATACATAAATAAATCTTTAAAAAAAAAAAACTCAAACGTCAAGGACTCTATATAGAGCTGTCCCCTTCTCCAAGAAATCATCGCTGGCTCCCCCACGCTGAGCCAGAGTAGCTCCTAAGGAGTTCACCAGCCCCAAACACACACACACACACACACACACACACACACACACACACTGTGTGGGTTACAATTGTCCCGGGAAACATTATAAAACTTTTGGATTTACAATATATATTCCCTGAAACCCCAGATTCTGGTAGGGACTGGAAATCCTTATTTTTTTTTTTAAGATTTATTTATTTGTGCATACAGAACTGGGGTACAGGCCAGAAGCTCAGGGGCTGCGAGAGGCTTCACCAGAGACAGAGTGGGGAGCAGAACAGGCAGATCGCCGAAGTACACTGCTAAGGGGAGCAGCGGGCGGGTCAGGAGAGGTCTGCCGCGCCACGTGGTCACCTCCGGGCCAGGTGGGAATCGAACTCATGTGGAAGTGGCTTTAGCTTCTTAGTGCAGTGCTTTAACCCGCTGTGCCACCAGGGAGGACCCAGAAATCCTTATTTTTAATAAGCCTCTCTCCCCTCCCTCCACCCACCTCATCACTGCCTGTCTGCCCCTTCCCACCAGCACAAAAGTCGTCCAATGACTGAGTGCCTTGGCGTTCAAAGAGCCATTAAGTGTTTTACCCAAGGTCTGGAACCCAGACACACATGCACGCGCGCTCGCACTGCTAGGTCTGTTACTACGCAAGCACGTCATTCCCATTTTACGGAGAAGTAAATTGAGATTCAGGAGGGGAAGTGTCTGGGTTAAAGAATCAAAGAAAGGAGCCCTGGTCCTAATGAGCGCCAGATTCCTGAAGGAAGGAGGAGAAAGCTCGTTAACTAGGGGAGCGCCATCTGGGATTGGGGGGAACGCGGAGACTCGTCGCAGCCAGCGATGCTGCCCCGCCCCCACGAGGGACGTGAAGACGCGGACCCCGCACAGCGTGGGGACATGTGACCGACTGCAGAGGCCGCGCCGCCACCCCCGCTCGAGGTCTGCGCGCTCTGCTGCAGGGTGCAGACCCCCGGCGTCGCAGTGTTTTGGGGCGCAAGAGCAGAGGCGGAGACAGGGAGGAGCCAGAGCGCCTGGAGCACCCACCCGGAGAAGCGAAAGCGAAACAGGGGGCCAGGAGGGAAGGGCGGAGTCAGCCTGAGGCCCCGCCCCCTGCCCTGCGCGGCTGCTGGACCGCCGGGCGCGCCCTGGTAGGGGGACGCTGATCGCGCAGTGCAGACCCTCTTAGGGACCTGCGCCGCCGCCGCCGCCACCATGTCTCAGGAAGGTGTGGAGGTAGGAGATGCCCACGGCTGGCCCGGGGTCCCGCGAGAGATGCTGGGGATGAACCGGGGGCACGGGTGGGCTTCGCAGTTCCTGGGGACTCCATCTCAAGCCCAAACCTTCTCCCAGACGGGTACTTGCCCCCTTTGGCAAGGAGAGCGACTGCCACATCCCCCGGAGCAAGATGCGGCCTCCCCGAGGAAAAAAAAAAAAAAGGAAGGCTGCGGGGTCAAGGGTCAGAGGCCAGGAATTACCTGGCCGCTTCCTCCCCTTAGCCTGGGACGTGAGCCGCAAACCGCTCCTACCCCTTCAGTGCCCCCATAGGGACTTAGGCTTTTTCCAAGAAATGCGGTTGAGGGATGGAGAGTGCAGGATGCGGAGGCCAAAAGCAAGGGTCAGGTTCACGGGAGAAGATACCTAGAGATGGGGAAGGGGCAACCTTCCCTCTCCTCCATCTGAAATCCCTATCCCCAACCCAGCTGGAAAAAAGCGTCCGACGCCTCCGGGAGAAGTTTCATGGGAAGGTATCCTCCAAGAAGGCGGGGACTCTGATGAGGAAATTTGGCAGCGACCACACTGGAGTGGGGCGCTCCATTGTGTACGGTGAGCGAACTGGGGTCTTGATCTCAGGTGGGAGTACCAAAGGGGGAGAGGAGGTGGTGCGGTGGGGGCGCTGTGTGCTGAGGGTTGGAAACAGGTCTTGAGATCATCTCTTGGGGAAGATCTGTGTTGGAGTTTGGGACCCCGAAACTCCCACAAGATCCTTCAAGAGCCCTTTATTATGTAACAACTTTAATAACTTTTACTGAGGGTCTTTCACTTACTCTCCCCACCAGGGGTAAAACAGAAAGATGGACAGGAACTGAGTAATGACCTGGATGCCCAGGTAAACTGGCCCCCCTTCAAAGGACCAGGTAAAGGGGGAGGGAAAACAGGAGGAACCTACCCCATTCGTGGTAAATCCCCTTGAACACGACCAGTTCACAACTGGTGATCCCACCTCATTCCCTTATTCACCTCTCAGTCAGAGACTCAGCCAAGGAATCTGCAAACAGTGAAACTAGGCAGTGAAACACTCAGGATCAATGTCATCATACAGGGGCCCTAGAGGTCAGTGAAGCTTCCTGGAGGAGATGGCACCAACTCTTCAAGGTTGGGCAGGAGTGATCCTTGGGAAGGGGAGGGGCTGGAAATGGGTCTTCTTAGAAGAGGGAGAGGTGTGAACAAAGGGACAAGCAGGCTGGCTGAGATGGAGGGGGGAGAATAAAAGCGCAGGGAGCCTATGTGATGAATGAATGGATGGATGGATGAATGATGTTGATGCACAAGAGCAACATGGCCACTTTGCCATGAATGAATGAATGAATGGAGAGGGGGGAGAAGAAAGGCACAGGAAGCCTATGTAATGAATGAATGAGAGAATGAGTGAATGAAGTTGAAGCATAGGTGCAACATGGCCACTTTGCCCTGAGATGCCTTAGGTGGCTGGTACACTGGATTTTGCCTGTCTGAAAGGTATGGTACACAGTTGTTAAAGTTGTTACATAATACAAAATGTGTATTACATTTATAGATATGAAGAGTATGATAAAAATAATAGCAAAGAGTAACTTTAAGCACTTCCCTTGGGGCAGGACTCTAGGAATTCTTTTGATGTATTTCATCACCACAGCAACCCCATGAGACAAGTCCTACTATTTATCCCCCCATTTTACACACAGGGAAACTGAGTCACTGAATGAAATCACTTGCCAGGTTCATGCAGCAAGCGAAGTTAGCTGAAATGTGAGCCCAAGCCTCCTAGAATCAGAGCCTGAGTTCTGAGATGCTCTTTATTAAGAACCCGGGGGAGATTTGGCCATGTTCCCACAGCTGGAGGTGAAGGAGCCAAGGTTCAAACCTGGATCTCTCTGAATCCAGTGTACAAAGCAGCGTCGCCTCAGGGTGTGAGCTGTCACAGTGCCAACAGGTGTGTGCTATCTGCCAGTAGGAAGGGAACATGGGCTCCAGGCCTGCGGTGCCACACTCATGCGGGGGACCTCAGGCAAGCCCTTTCTGAGCTCTGGACCTGCTTCCCCATCTGAAGAATGGAGATGGCAGGTGTGCCCACCTGTCAGGGCTGATAGAACATTAACTGAGATTACCCACCTGGTTCTCAATAAGTAGATGCTACTCAATCATCTCATGAGTTAGGCTCATCTACTTTTACGTGAGGCCAGGACCCTGCCTCCCCTCCACAACCCCCTCCACCAACAAACAAGGGTGAAGAAAGGTCCCAGCTGCATCCCCAGTTTCTGCCCCTGGTGTCTCCACCCAGGACCCACCAGAGGACATGAAGCAGGACCGGGATATTCAGGTGAGTCCAGGCTATGTGGGAGGGAGAGCTGGGAAGATGTCTTGGGAAAGAGGGGGGCATCACTAGGTAAGGAGGGATGTTGGAGGGGCAGGTGGGGGTCAAATATGTGAGAGGAGAAATATGTATGTTGGGAGGAAAGGGATAACTACCCTCTCATCCCCAACTACCCCATTCTACAGGCAGTGGCGACCTCCCTCCTACCTCTGACGAAAGCCAACCTGCGCATGTTTCAACGCGCCCAGGAAGACCTCATCCCTGCTGTTGACCGGCAGTTTGCCTGCTCTTCCTGTGACCATGTCTGGTGGCGCCGGGTGCCCCAGCGGAAGGAGGTGATAATCTAGCCCCTGACCTTGATTTTGTCCCAAACTCAGATCCCCAGCCTCACTGTCTGCACTTCCAAATATCAACTTCTGAGCCCAAATCCTGACCTCCCTCAGAGCTCAACCTCTATCTCAGACCCCACACTCCAACCCAGAGCTTGGACTTGGAACTTTGAGCAGCTCAGTGGGTGCCTGAACCCCAGAGCCTGAACTCTGACTCTACAGTTTAACAGCTACCCCTGAAATCAAACCTAACCCCAAATCTAGCTTCAGAACCCACTGTCCAGTGGTGTGCTCCAAGCAAATTTTTAACCACTATTGTGGAAGAGGCATCCAAGATATGAGAACACCATGGCTAGTATCAAGCTGGGACCAGTATTGACCTCTGTTCCCCTCTCTGCATCTCCAGGTATCCCGGTGTAGGAAATGCCGAAAGCGCTATGAGCCAGTGCCATGTGATAAGATGTGGGGCCTGGCTGAGTTCCACTGCCCAAAGTGTCGGCACAACTTCCGGTGAGGGCACTGACCTCCAGGCCACCCTCTACCCTGCCCTGACCCCAGCCCTGCTCCTCCCTGCCCTGGACCCACCCAGGCCCAGCCTTACCCTTGGATCCTCATGGCCCTACCCACCCCCAGGGGCTGGGCACAGATGGGGTCCCCATCTCCCTGCTACGGGTGCGGCTTCCCTGTGTTTCCGACACGGATCCTCCCTCCACGCTGGGACCGAGACATGGATCGCCGCAGCACCCACACCCACTCCTGCTCAGCTGCTGACTGCTACAACCGGCGAGGTGAGGTCCCAGTGCATCCCAGTGACCTCCCGCATCTGTGGGGCAATGTTCTTGGTCTTCAGTCCTGGGACATGTACCTCTGTGGCCTTAAGAACCAAGGTCTCTACCTGCTTTTTCCATGTTCCTCCTGTGGCCTCCCTGAGGCCACTTCCTCACCCATAGCATCAGCCCCTCCTTCCCTGTGCCTTCCTAAGTCTCCATGGCTTCCAGCGCCAGGTCACCTAGGATACCAACCCCCCTAACACCCGCCCTCCCATAGCATCAGCCACCTTCTATGGTCTTGTCCTTGAAGCGCTATGGTTTCACATCCCATGTTCCCAGAGCTTCTGCCTGTGATCTCTGCGTTCTTGGCTACTGTCTTGTCTCCTATAGTCTGAGGTGATACCTACGATCCTGGGTCTCCTATGGCTTGATACCTGTGATTTTCACCTCTCAATTCCATGTGGAGTTCAGCCCATCCACTTGCCCCCAGAGTCCCGTATGGCCTCAAGGCCATGACATCAGAACCTCTCCCTTCCCAGAGCCCCATGTGCCTGGGATCTCCTGTGCGCACCCCAAGAGCCGGAAGCAGAATCACCTGCCCAAAGTTCTGCACCCCAGCAATCCCCACATCAGCAGTGGTTCCACCGTGGCCACCTGCCTGAGCCAGGGAGGCCTCATGGATGACCTGGACAACCTTATCCTGGAAGACCTCAAGGAGGAGGAGGAGGAGGAAGAGGAGGAGGCCGGGCATGGGGAGTGACCCCTGCTGGGTGCAGATGCAAACCAGACACGGTCTGTGGATATTTTGTGTTGTTATAAAATATGAGCTCAAACTGAGATCTAAATGCCCTTGGGGAGACGTCTGGGTCTGAGATACTGGGGAGTCCTGGGTCCCATTTTCAGGGCCCTGGGTAGCAGATCCACAATGGAAAGGTCAGAGGGACATAGCCCACATAGGGCCACAGAGGAGGTATGGCCAGGAGAATGTGAGTTCTTGCTGACAAATGTCTCCTGGGACAGATGGTCACAGCCTCAGGGGCCGGATCAGCATGGCAGTCTTCTTCAGAGAGTAAGCCCCACCGCGAAACTCAGCCCAGTAGACACCATCCTGATAGCGGCTGCGGTAGTGGCCTCCACGGTGCCAAACGCCATTGAGATTAGAGTGGGCACAGGCATGGTACCACCAGCCTCCTCGCTGGTACAAGGCGCAATTACCTGAGGGGAGAGAGAGTCTGTGTCCTCTCAGCAGAATAAAAGCTACCAGCACTTCAGTAGTGCAAGGCTTTTACCAAGCATCCTTTGGCCCTTTCCACTCTTATTGAAAATAAGCCTTGATCCACTATCCCCTCACCAAAATAAGAATCCTGGCTTCTACTTTCTTTTTCAGAGTAATAACTTAACTTCTATTCTCTTATCAAAGTATGAATCACACCTCTCCCACCCTCTACAAACTAGGAGCTCTAACTTGAGTTCCTTTATTGGGGGTTGGAGGTTTGGGGGGGGGGGAAATAAGGGGACCATCTCTGTTTTCTTTCTCTTAAATGCTAGTTAGCTGGCCTTTTGACCGAACTGGAGTTCTGACTCATTACCTCATCAGAGAAGGAGTCTGGGCACTCCATCCTTTAACCAGAATAAAAGTCCTCACCTCTGTTTACTTGCTTAGCCAGATCCTCACCAGAGGGAAGGCTTACTCTACTCCCTTTCAATTCCTCACGCCAGGCCTCCCACCTCCCTTAGACACCTCCCACCAGAATAAGAGCACTCTTTACCAGAATAAGAGTCTCGGTCCCTATCCACGGTGCTGAAAGGCTTGTCATTGTGCCAGGAAAGAGAGTCTCCAGCATCTCCATGGTACTGGCCTAGCCTTAGACGGTAATGGTCACTCTCAGCCTCCAAGGAGAAGCCATCATAGTGGGCGCGTGCCCCACGACCCCCCCAATCCTCTAGGAGTACCAGCAGCTCATGGTCCCCACGTCTGGTCAGTTGATGCACAGGTTCAAGGCCCAGCCAGTATTCTCCATCTGGCTGCCCAAAACCCACCTAGCAGGTCAAGAAAGTCAGGAGGTCAGGAACAGGTTCCATCCCCTGTTCATCCCTGCCCCCACCAACCCATACCCACCTTGTAGTGTTGCCAGGTAGTAAAGAAATTGACAGAGCCATCTTGCCGCTTCTGGATCACAGTCCAACCTCCATTTTCCAGCTGTTGCTCACACCATGCAGACACCACATACCGGCCCATTCGCAGCTCATAGATTCCACTCTGCCTGTAGCCTGCCTGGTGGGCCTCTGCACAGTCCCGCCATGGGCCTATGGGCACAGGAATATAGGGAAAGCACAGCCTGGACTGATCAAACAATAGAGTCCTGAGTCTCACTCATCTCCTTACGAGAACAGCAGCCCAGCTTCTCCCACTCCCTCACCAGGAAAAGAGCCCAATATCCATTTCCTTATCTGACTAAAACTCTGGTCCACTCGTCTCTCACTGGAATCTGTGGTTCTTAAATCCTGATGCTATGGTCTCCTTACCAAAACAGAAATCCTGAAAATGTCACTCTAACCTAATTCATATTACAACCAAAATAACAGTCTTAAATTTACTGTTCCCTCAGGAAATAAGAATATCTTCTTCTGTTTTCACACCCTAGTGAGAATCTTGGTCTTTGCCAGAGTAAGAGCCATCGCACCCCATTCTGTCACCAGAATAAAACTATCAGTTCCTCCAGTTCTCTCACTATGAGAGGACTCTGCCACTAAAATCCTGACTCCTGTTTCCCTCTGCTCATACTGCATTGGGAACCCCCCCCCAGCTCCTTTTGCCTCTGACAGCCCTGCCCTCATCTTACCCATCGTCTTGGTGGGGCTAGCAGGGTGCCCTGCAGGCATGGGGGAGGCCAAGGGCCCCTGCTGCCTGGAGGTCTGGTCACTCTGGGGCTCTGGGACTGGGTCTAGCCTCCTGCTGGTTTCACTGGTGCCTCCCACCAGACTGACTGGAACCACCGGAACCAGGGGTGGTGGCAGGACCTGGGGTGACCAAGAGTCAAATGTGATTGCACTAACCCTTGTCTATAAGGCTCCTAACCCTCCCTAGTCAGATGGGCCAGACATCAGGCAGAGGGCTTTGATCCTCCCCAAATCCTAATTAACTGTCAAGGGTCGGACTTAAATTCTCACTCTGGTCCACATCTTATGCTCCCTTTCAATACAGTAGGTTTGATAATCTGAGTGTCTCCAAAAATAAGTAGTAACTTCCAACGACCCTTTAAGACAGACTATCACAGAACAAACATTTCTTATTCAAAATCCAAAGTCAATCAGACATGTTCCGGAATTCTGCATAGTGTGGCAGGAATTAGAAACAGTAATGTATGGACTCTGTGTACATTAAATACCACGGGTCTTCATTCACCTAACAGGCCTGATGACAGCATTCTATGAACAGCCACATGAAGTGGAGATTTTCAAGTAGCCCCCGGTCGTGTTTTGACCCAAATGAGTTATGGAAGGCGAGGCAGGATTCTGGTTTGGGGAGCTTTTCGGATTTCGGACCTGCTGGCAAGACCTACTGGGGCAGCAAAGGCCCATCCCACGGATGATGCGCGCGGAAAGTGCTGTGCTTCCGAGCGGGCATCCGGGTTACCTGCTGCTGCTGCTGCCCGCCCGCGCCCGCAGTGCACAGGCGCTCCAGGCGGGCGATGAGGCCGCTCTGCTGGCTGACCAGCTGCGCCATCTCGCGAAACTTGACTTCCAGCTGGTGGAAGCGGGCGGCCGCGCGCCGCGCCTCCGCTGGCGCGTTCAGCACGCGCTCCCCCAGCAGCGACAGCGCCGCGGCGGGCTCTGCCCGGGGGCCCGGCTCCGCCCCCGCCTCGTGCTGCAGCTGCGCGCGCAGCTGACCCAGGCGCGTGCTCAGGCCGCGGCTCTCCTTGCGCAGTGCGCGCACCTCCCCGGCCACGGCGCCGTCTGCCGCCGACAGCCGCTGTAGTTCGCGCAACAGCTCTTCGTGGCGGCCCACGCGCACGCGCAGAGCCGCTACCTCGCTGGCGTTCACGGCTTCGGGTGCCGGGCGAGTGACCGCCGGCCCGCTCCAGCACACTGCTCCAGTGAACTTCTGCTGGGGCAGCACGAAGGTGTAGGTGCAGCGCGGGGCGCCTGCCCGCGCCCACGACGCGCCCAGTAGGAACAGCAGCTGCAGCGTGTGCAGCTGGGACGCCGACATGGCGGACCTACAGGCGGAGGACAAACAAGTGAAAAGGGGGCACCAACTCTCGAGCACCCACTCTCATCACGGCCCAGTCCTACCCGCTCCCACGTGGGAGAGCCAGTGTCTACACCTGCGTGACCCTGGATTCACCACATGCCGCCTCCATCCCTTACCCCCACCCTACACTTTACACACCCGCACACCCCTTCCCACAGCTGGAGACACCCCAGTGGGACCCAACTCTGGCCTCTCCACGGAATTTTAAGGAGGCCTGCTGGACAGCTTCCTTGAACAAGCTTACTGTGGCTTACTGTGGCTTACTGTGGTGTGCTGGCCTCAGTTCTAGGCGCAGGGGATACAGTCAGGAACAACACAAAAATACCAGCTCTGGTGGACAAGGAACAAAATAAAGAATTAATACAGTGTAATAGATGCATTATGTGCTGGGAAAAAAAAACAAAAACAGTAAAGCAGGAGAGAAACTGCAATTTTGAGAGAAGCAGGCCCCCCGGAGGAGGAAAAGAAGCAGTGTGAGTGTTTGCGGTAAGATGGTGTCCCAGGCAAGTGAGAAGTGCAAAGGCCCAGAGGCTGGAAACTGCCTGCTTAAGTAATAAAGGAAATGGAGGGGCTGGAGCAGAAATACGGGAGAAGCAGTGGGAGCATGGCATATGGGATGGAGTCTCATTCAGTCCAGGAATGGACGCTCCGTGTTCTCCAAACCAAAACCCCACAGTTAGCCATGCTTTTCTTTATAAAAAATTTTTGTGTGTATATCTACATATCTATTTGTTTGTTTATTTATTTACTTATTTTTATGTAGAAGAGCTGGGGTGTAGGCCAGAAGTCGGGGTGTGGGGGAGGATTCACCTGTGACAGTGGGGAGCAGAACAGGTGTACTGAAATACACTGCTGAAGGGTGCAGCGAGTGAGACAGGAGAGGTCTGCTGTGCCATGCGGGTCAGCTCCCCTGGGATTGAATTCAGGCCCTAGTGTTGACAACTCTGAGACTTAACCTCTAAGCCATCAGGGAAGCCTTGTTTATTCGCCAGTGTTTATCATCAGCAAATCCAGTCCCTATGCTAGGACTTCTGTTTAGACCCCAGATTCCTTCACATCCCACATCCCACTATCATGGTTCCAGCTCTAGACACCATTTAGATTTCTTTATTGCTTCTGTCTCCCAAGTCTCCAGTCTTTCCTCTACAGCCTCTGGCTATTTCTCTTCCAATGGCCAGAAAAATGCCTATGAACACCCAAGTCAGCTCCCTTCCCTTCACATTCTAAAGAAAAGCTCAAGTCCTCCCACAGTCTGAAGGCACACCTCCACCCGAGGTGTCTGTCTCACTGATCCAGGCATGCTGGCCTCCTTGTCATTCCTCAGACACACCCGGCACAGTCCTACCTCAGGCTTTTTGAAATGGCTGTTTCCACACCTGGAACATCCTTCCCCAAATACAGATCTCAGCTCAGCTGTTCCCCCAGAAGCCTCCCTGACTATCCCATTTAAGTCTGCTGCTCCCAGACACTCACTATCAAACATGTTTTTCACTGTGAAAATAAATGCCTTGTTTATTCGCCAGTGTTTATCATCTGAATCCCACCATTGAAACAGGTTGAGTCTGGATTTGGTTGGCTACTCTATACCCAGTGCCTAAAACAATGCCTGGTGCCACACATGCACCCCAACATGCATCCTGAGTGCACTTGCCAATTCTCAGAACATATTACATTTATCCACACATCACCCATCTTAGTTCAAAGCCAAGATCCACTGAGTCCCAAGCCCCAGTCCTGGTCTCCACAAATCCTATAGTCATTATAGTCACACATATCCTCATTCAAATGTGCAACAAATATTCCTTCAACATATATTGTGTGCCAAAAGCTGTCCCAGAGCATCTATTGTGTGCCAAAAGCAGTGGGAACACAGCTGTGACCAACACACAAAATCCTGCCCTCATGAAGGTGACATCCTGGTTGGGAAAACAAATGGTGGGTAGGGTGGAGGGTGATTAGTGCTTAGGAGAAAACTCAAAGAGGGAAGCGGGTGTCTGTCAAGGTGGGGGGTGGCATTTTAAATAAAGGGATTAGGGCTCACTAAGAGGACACCTCAGCAAAGATAAAGATCTAAAGGGGAAGAGAAAGGTGAAGAAAAGCATTCCAGGCAGAGGGACCAGTGAGCGCAAAGGCCCTGAGCTGGGATTGATATTCCTAAGGAACAGCAAGGAAGCCTCTGAGGCTGGGACAGAGTGAGCAAGAAGGAGAGTGGGGCGGTGAAGTCAGAGAGGGGTCTGGTGGAGAGGGCAAGGTCTTGTAAGCTGCAGCGGAGACTAGGGCTTTTCCTGGGAGTAAGGTGGGAGCCAGGCAGTGTTCCGAGAAAGGCACATTAACTACAGTAGGCACACAAAGAAGGTACCTCTTCTTACCTACCTCAAAGACAGCAGAGGTCCCCACAACAGAAAGGGACAGTCCCCAGGAGAGTGTGTACGCAACATACACTGTTTTCAAAGGTCTCAGTTCGGGAGGAGGCGCAGTCTGGGGGTACCCACTAGCTAAACTGAGGCCCAGGCCGCCCAACCATCAGAATCAGCCTCCACCAGCCCTCCCACCCGCTCACCTCTCACAACCAAGACCCTGTGTCCAGTGGGGCTCTCGGCTGGTGCCAAAAGTCTGGTTTGGAGCCAAGGGTCTGGCAGGGGTCTCTGAGCTGAGGAAGGGGAGAGGCCAGTAGGAGAGAAGGCGGGAGGAGGCTTGGGAACTACCCCCACTCTATGGAGCCTGGGACTAGAGCCCATGAGCTCCAACTGTAAATATTTAGCATTTCCCATGTGAGAGCTGAAGCAGAATTGCCAGATCCCCGCTGCCCAGGCCACCAGACCCTGATAACACAGGTCAGTGCTCTGGATATTCCCCCCACAGTGGAGCACAGAGCGTGGGAGGCTACACACTGGGGAGGAGAAGGACACTAGACACTCATTCACAGAAAACAATCATCAGGAACATCAGTGGGACTTGTGGTGTGCCAGGCTGGCTCTGAACTCTTTACACCTTTTATATCATTTAATTTTCATGTGCAGCTGACTTTTGTGTGGAGCCTCATTTTACAGCAGGAAAAACAGAGCCTTAGAGTAAGGAATGAACCTCCGGTCACACAACTAGAGGTGACCGAGGTCTCAGTTCACTCAGTTCAGGTAACTGGGCTTTAGAATTTGCACATGTGTATCACGACAGTCACACGCATGTACTTGTGCCCTTAACAGTGCAGATACAGAGAAAAACATAGGGATACCTAAATCACTGCACACAGCACTGCAAAGATAGATGTGTGTGTGTGTGTGTGTGTGTGTGTGTGTGTGTGTATCTCTGTTGTCAGACTTGCCTGGCACATACATACAATCACGACACTACTGGGGACAGCAACTGTGTGTTCAAAATATGTTCACATACACGTACCACTTAAAGGAAAATACCTGTACAGACCCAGGTACAAAGGGTCACACGGTAGCCTGCACAAAGTCACAGACCAAATACATACAGACACCCTGACACCGCCTGCTCACCACAGCTGTACATTTCCATTTATCTCCCACACATTGTTACATCCTTACACAACTTAAATCATGCAGGAACAAAAACAGGCAAAGTAACCATGCAGTCACCTTGCAGAGTTACAAAAAGACTCACCTAGAACTCCCGGGAGCCCTGGCCCAGGATCTCTGGATTGTACAAAAACGAGATGACACACACTTGGAGAGCAGTCTCCTTCCCCCAGTTCTTACTGTCCTGAACTGGAAAACCAAGATGACTCCTGGCCTAAAGAGGAAATGGCCGTCTCAGATCTGAGGGAGGCTGCCAGGCTCCCCGCCTAGGCTGGGCGCCCTCCCACACACACACACTGGGTCCCCAGGCCCCCAACTCCAATTTCCCCCTTGGGCAGCAGAAAGAAGAAACCTCTTAAATTGCAGAGGAGAGCTGAGAGAAGAAAGAGCAAGTCAGAGACACAGAGGAGAAAGATATGGGTGAGATGGGGAGAGAAATGAGGAAATCAAGGAGAGAGAGGAGACAAGAGAATTAAGGATCCAGACACACAGAGAAGAAAAAGATGGAAATTTATAGGCGAAGAAAAATACAGTTGGTGTCAGGGTTGGGGGAGGGGAGATGAAGTCCAGCCTAGAGAGGGAGAGGAAGCTGGGAAGAGGAGAAAGAATTGGGAAGGGGAAACGAATGGGGGAAAGGAGGCAGTTGAGGAGGAAACAGTTTGGACAAGGAGAGAGATGTTGGGGGGAGTCCTTCTCCACCCACAAGGTTCTGGGGTAGAAGCCAGAAGCCCAAAGCCAAGACTGGGGCTTTCATCGGAAAGCAGAAGGAGGTGAATTATTCACAAAGCGCAAATCCTGCCCAGAGTTTCCAGATGATGTGGAGTTTCCATCTCTCGGTCAATCTGCACGCAGGGCTCCCAGGTGAGGACAGCTGACCCGCAGGGGCCGGGGGCCCACGCGAAGCAGCTACCCTATGCTACCCTACCCCACCTTTGGTTGCCTAAGTGTAGCCTATCTCTCTTAATTCGTGGGTCAGAAAGGAAAGAATTACCTCTTTCACTTTAGACTATTTTAGGGACAAGGAGAAGGGAAATGGTTCTCAAAAATCGCAGTAGGAAAAATTGCCCAAGGTGGGATTCGAACCCACAGTTCATTTCTCCAAAGTTCGCACGGGCCCCAGAAGGCTGCGCGGCTCCGCCCCAGTTTCCGTAGAAACATGCACCATAGCAACAGCTGTCTCCATAGCAGCCTCTCCGAAGTTTTTTTCAGCGGGCTGGCCAGACGCACCGCCTGTCTGATGACGTCACCGATGGGCGGCACCTCACGTGATCGCTTGGTCCGCGCCGGAAGTGAGCTGAGCGGCGCCGGAAGGACACTGTGGTGGAGACCTCGTGGAGGACGCGGCGGGATGGGGCAGTCAGGGCGGGTGAGACGCGGCGGTGGGGTAGGCGGGTGGTGCGGTTGGGGTCCCTGAGGATCCCCCTGCGGCGCTCACTGCTCCCCCTTCACCCTGGCAGTCTCGACACCAGAAGCGCGCGAGAGCCCAGGCGCAACTCCGCAACCTCGAAGCCTACGCCGCTCAGCCGCACTCGTTCGTGTTCGCTCGGGGCCGCGCAGGTCGCGGTGTCCGGCAACTCAGCCTAGACTTGCGGCGGGTCATGGAGCCACTCACCGCCACCCGTCTGCAGGTCTGCACCACCCGGCCCACTTCCCTTCACCCCCGACTGCCATCGCGGCTGCCTGGCTGACTCCAGCCTCGACTCCCGGGCTGTAGAAAGGGACTTTGATGAGGCCCATTGACCCTGCTCTCGGCGTTGTACGAGAGCACGGAGCGCGCGCAGATGAGTGCCCTCTACTTGGGAACTGACTGGGTATCGCTAATGGTGAAGCGGAGATTAAGAGTTAAGGAAGCTCGATAGCAAAATTAACTTCTCCCAAAGGGACGGAGCAAGCCGCCTAACCTTGCTGGGCCTCAGTTGGCTCATCTGCAGAATAGGGAGATGCACAGTAAGCAAAGAGATTGTTACCTCTACTTTCTGCTCACTCAAGGCTTGTTTCTGGTTATCCCTTTTTCTTTTTGAAATTCCCAGGTACGGAAGAAAAACTCTCTGAAGGATTGTGTGGCAGTGGCCGGGCCCCTTGGGGTCACACACTTCCTGATCTTGAGCAAAACAGAAACCAATATTTACTTTGTGAGTGGTCCCCTGCACCCTTCATCTCCCCAAAACCTCACTTCTCCCCAACTCTAATGATGAATACATGTGCTTCTGAACTGCTTTGATTCTGGCTTCAAAGTAAACGCTCTGAAGAGATAGGGCAGGGGTTCCCCAGCCTTCTGCTCTAGCTGGACACCCTAGAAATCTCTGATCCTTTTCTTCTGCAGAAACTGATGCGCCTCCCGGGAGGCCCCACTTTGACCTTCCGGATCAATAAGGTAAGGGGTAGTACAAGATCTGTGTGGGTAGGAAGTGGGTTTGGGAGTGATGCTCCCTGTGGGTTGGCCCTCACCACTCCTCATCCTGCTCCACAGTACACACTGGTGCGAGACGTGGTCTCCTCCTTGCGCCGGCACCGCATGCATGAACAACAGTTTGTGCACCCCCCCCTCCTGGTGCTCAACAGCTTTGGCCCCCATGGCATGCATGTGAAGCTCATGGCCACCATGTTTCAGAACCTGTTTCCTTCCATCAATGTGCACAAGGTGAGCTGGATGTGGTGTGGTTTGGAAAGGCACAGCATAGACAGGTTCCTGTTCCCCACATACAGAGGGAGAGGTTCATTAGTATGAGGTTAGAAGCATTGGGGAAGAACTAGATACTTCAGAATGGCTTCAGAACCCCCACAGTGTGTAATCTCTGAAATCAGCACACAGACTAGGTTGTAAGCGACCTCGGTGGGTGCAAGAGCCAGGATTTCTGACCAGTGCCGCAGGCACATCGCAGACATGGGTGCAGTCCATCCATGGATTTTGTGCCCACCTTTTTCCCAGGTGAACCTCAACACTATCAAGCGCTGCCTTCTTATCAACTATAACCCAGACTCCCAGGAGCTGGATTTCCGTCACTAGTGAGTGCTAGAGGGGGAGAAGGGGGGAGCAGGGAATGTCCTGTGTGCAGCTGATGACAACACTGCTCCTGAGACCTTGTGACTGCTCAGTTTCAAAGTAAACGCCCTGACGCACCCTGAAAGAGCTGAGGGGTAAATCTGATTTCCACTCCATAGCCCCTGACTGTGTTCCTTGTTCACACTGGCCCCACAGCAGCATCAAAGTTGTCCCTGTGGGTGCAAGTCGTGGGATGAAGAAGCTTCTCCAGGAAAAGTTCCCCAACATGAGCCGCCTTCAGGACATCAGCGAGCTGCTGGCCACGTGAGGAGAATGTGGGGCAGGAGACCACAGAGCTGTTCCAAATAGCTTGGGATCCCCTCCTGAGCTCCATTTGTCCCTTGCACAGGGGCGCGGGGCTGTCAGAGAGTGAGGCAGAGCCAGACGGTGAGCATAACATCACTGAGCTGCCACAGGCCATCGCCGGGCGAGGCAACATGAGGGCACAGCAAAGTGCTGTCCGCCTCACTGAGGTGAGGCCCCACAGGGCAGGCCCCAGGGTTTCCTCTGGCAGTCCCCACCCCAAGGGAATACTGACACCATTCATGTCCCTGCAGATTGGCCCTCGAATGACACTGCAGCTCATCAAGATCCAGGAGGGCGTTGGGGAAGGGAATGTGCTGTTCCACAGTTTTGGTGAGGCTGGGGCCTGGGGTCTTAGGTCTTCCAAGATGGCCACAAGTGCAGTGGGCACACCAAGATCCAGATCTTGGTGATGATACTGTTGAACTGTCTTTCTGCTCAGTGCACAAGACGGAGGAGGAGCTGCAAGCTATCCTGGCAGCCAAGGAGGAGAAGTTACAACTCAAGGCCCAGAGGCAGGACCAGCAAGCCCAGAACGTCCAACGCAAGCGGGAACAGAGAGAAGCCCACAAGTGAGTGACCTGATGATCAGGCAAGGTGGGCTTCCAGGTATAGGCTGCCACACTGACCAGTGCCCCCTTTCCTACCAGGAAGAAGAGTCTGGCAGGCATGAAGAAGGCAAAGACAGTTGATGGGGACAGTGATGCTGAGGACCCTGGGGCTCCACCAGAGGCAGAAGGGGCTGGCCTGCAGGAAGAAGAGGATGAACTGGAGTATTTCCGTCAGGCGGTGGGCGAGGAGCCTGATGAGGGTACGTGGCAGTGGTCAGTGCAGCCAAGTACCTTGGACCTATTCCAATGCCTTGGTGGCCCTGACACAGATTTTCCCCCACAGACATGTTCCCAATGGCAGCCAAGAAGAGACAGCCCTCCTGGCTCCCAGGCAAAAAGCAGCGGGCAAAGAAACAGAAGCTGGATCAAGGGGGTGACCGGAGGCCTCCAAAAGCCAAGGGCAAGCCCTGGAGGGCTGGCCGAGACCAGAGACGTGGCCAAGGCCACACGCGGCCTTCTAAGAAAGTGCCTTGAGTCTGAGCAGAGCAGCCTGTGGAATGCCCCAGATTGGGGCCTGAGAGACACTACCCTGGACTCCTTCAGTCTCCAGGAACAGCTCTCAGTTTCCTTTCATAAAGGATGTTTCCCCCAACCTCACACTCCAATAAACAACTGGCATCACAGAAGTGTGTCTAGCCTGCATTTGGGATGGTGGGGTCAGGGGCCTTGACCAGGAAATTTGACCTTGTCCCTTCCACCTTGGGTGGGGCCTTGTTAGAGAGGAGAATAATCACCAGAGGACCCTATGTATGTTGCTTTAAGTTATTGGGCCCTTCCCCATCAGGCCAGGCTCCCCCTCCAGGGGTCTAGTGAGGCAGGTCCTAGGCAAGGAGGAAGCTGGGGAAGCCAGTGGTATCTGCCCTATGCTAGTGGGCGTGGTGTGGCGCGGCTGGGAAGGAGGGGCCAGCAAGTATCTGAGAGGGAGGGAAGCACCTCCACCAGGAGTGGGCAGCAGACCTGAAGGCAGGGTGCGCAGGCCATGGCGGCAGCCACCTCAGGTGAGGAGCTGGACCCCTGCAATTTGACCAGGATCATAGTGGGTGGAGGCAGATTAAGAGCCACATCTGGACTTCCTCAAAAAGGCTGGTTATGGAGGGGCGGGTGGAATATGGACACGGGTCAGCAGAGGAAGGGTAGGTGTGCTTCACCCAGCCAGTAGCATACCTGCTGAATTGGGGGTGGGTCTTTCCTCAGCTGAGGCTGGAAGGGTGCAGGAGAGGGAATCGACTAGGGCCCTGCCCTGCTCTCCCTTTAGGCACTGTTCTGGACACGGGAGACCGGGCAGTGACATTCTCCTGGGGGGTTTGCTTGCAGGTTGATGGAGATTTGTGAATGAGAAACAGAAGGGGGACAAGGCACAATGGCTAATTAGTGACTAGAGAGCTAGAGAGCACCAGACCTAGCGGATGGGGAGTCTTAAAGATGGCTGTGATAGTGACTCAGGCAAAAGGGAACAAACAGCCAGTGCAAAGGCCCTCTGGCAGGATGTACCTTGAGAACAGCCAGGAAGCCAGTGTGGGAAGGAAGGAATGTAGGGAGTGTCACTGAGGAAGAGACCTCCTGAAGGACTCTGGAGGAGGGGGGAGAGGGAGGGGCTATGTGTGTGCGTGGTGAGCGCCTGTTTTCCCTCTGAGTCAGGAGTGAGTCTTGCAGAGAACTGACCTGACTTGGTGCTCACAAGTGCTCCCTGGCAGCCATGGGATAAATAGGGGTGGTATTTGGTATACATGTGCAGGAGTTATAGATTCTAAGGCCGTGCTGACCAAAGTGGGGGGCTCAGGTACTGTAAACTGGTGAAGGCAGCGGGAATGGCAGATGGAGTGCACTTGACCTGCAGTGCTATCAGGATTCCTACTTGTCCACGCCAAGCCTGATGCTCAGGGTCATCACCTCCTGGTTATATGTACCCTGCAAGGGCAGTGACCTCCAGGTCTTGCCAAGATTGTTTGAGAGTGCCTAGCACTTTTCTGGACCTGTTTCCCTGTGTAAGGGAACCTAGGCTAACGCCCCTCCAGGGAGTGGGAAGGCTTTGGCCGATGTCTCCATGGAAAGGGCCATACAATATATATTCACAGGCCTGGGGATTCTGGGTCCTGAAAACAGTAGGTGCTGCAGTCATGAGAAAATTCAACCCATGACACTTTCTGCCCACAGGTGCCACAGCCTGTCCAGTCAACATTTCAGCACCTGTTGACCGTACCCTCAGTGACATCCAGGAAAATTTTCTGTGGCCCGTTCTGTTAGCTGAGTTCTTGGTGGCCCTGGCTGGCAATGGCCTGGCCCTATACCGTTTCAGCACAAGGGAGCCTCGCCCATGGCACCCAGTTGTGGTCTTCTTGGTCCAGCTGGCAGTCAGTGACGTGCTCTACGCCCTGACACTGCCCCCTCTGGCTGCCTACTTCTACCCCCCCAAACACTGGCGCTATGGGGAGGTTGCATGCCGCCTGGAGCGCTTCCTCTTCACCTGCAACCTACTGGGCAGTGTCATCTTCATCACCTGCATCAGCTTCAACCGCTACCTGGGTGTTGTCCACCCCTTCTTCACCCGCAGCCACCTGCAACCAAAGCATGCCTGGGCCATCAGCGCTGCTGGCTGGGTGGTGGCAGCCCTGCTGGCGGCCCCCACACTCAGCTTCTCTCATCTGAAGGGGCCACAGCAAGAAGGCAACTGCACTGTGGCTAGGCCCGAGTCTTGTATCAAGTGCCTGAGTTCAGCAGACGACGACAATTTGGAGGCCTACAGAGCCTACAGCCTGGTGCTGGCGACCCTGGGCTGCGGCCTGCCATTGTTGCTCACCCTGGCCGCCTACAGTGCCTTTGGGCATGCTCTGCTGCGCAGCCACAGCATGACGGTGGCTGAGAAGCTGCGGATAGCAGTGCTGGTAGCCAGCGGTGTGCTGCTCTACGCTAGCTCCTATGTGCCCTACTACGTCACCCGGGTGCTCAACATACATGCCCGGCAGCGGTGGAGAGCCCGCTGTCCAGACTTTGTGAACAACACCCAGGCCATGGCAGAGCTGGAGTGGGGGACCTATGTGAGTCACCAGGTTGCACGAGGCCTCATCCCCCTGGCCATCTGCATCCACCCACTGCTCTACATGGCTGTTGCGCCCAGCCTAGGTTCCTGTCGCCAACACTGCTTCAGCTGCAACAAGAGGCAAACCTCAGAAGACTCTAAGAGCCCCAGCCAAGTCCTGTCTCTTGGTGTCATAGCTGGTCCTCGACCCACAAGGCCAGTCCCCTAAGCTCAGACAGTGACCCAGACCACGTGGAGATTCCTCCTCACAAGGTACCCTGAAGCGGGGCCAAGAGCACAGCAGACCCCGAGCCACCACTTCCTCCCCTAAAGGCCTGTAGTGGGACCTGTCCGTCCAGATCAGTGGCAGGAATATCCACCCACAGCCCTAACCCTGAGTAGGGTCAACCCAACTCGGGGCAGTAGAGAGATGGGGAGGGGTGGGTGACAACCATGAATAAACAGGACAGCATAGGGCTAACTGTAGCCTTTTTATTGCCCTCAAAATCTGTTCTCGATGGATGCCTTCTGTCACCACAGGGTCCAGGGGCCCGGGGCCAAGCAGTAGGGCCAAGCAGTAGGCCTGGTTTAGTTGGTTGATGGCCTGTAGGAAACAAAGTAGTAAGAATGGCAGGGTGGCTCCAGACCCCAAAGGGAACCCCAACATGTCCACCACCCGCTAAGAGGGGTTTCCATGCAGGTGGCACTGAGGGCATGACAGTGTGGTGGCACAGGCACAAGTCAGCCTGGAGAGGAGCCCCGCCCTCCTGGAGGGCAGGACCCTCCTTGAGATGCAAAGGGTAAAGCGTCTCAAAACAGGCTTGGTGATTAAGCCAAGCGCAGGGGACCCACGGTCAGCCCGAGTGTCAGATATGACATGGTGATGGGTGGGGTGGGGAGATGGGAACCTTACTTGGCCCATTCAACATTAAGAATGAGGTGATCATAGCCAAAGCCAGACACTCCAGCGATGGCACGTGCAGCATCTTCACGACGGTGGAAGCTGATGAAGGCGAAGCCCTGGGGAGGCAGTGGGGTCAGGGCGCAGCCATAACAGACGGTCCCTCCCACCCCCATGGCCACCAGCCCACCTTGGACTGGCCAGTGGTCTTGTCCTTCGCCAGGTAGATGCGAGAGATGGAGCCAAAGGGCCGGAAGAGCTCTTGCAGATCAGTCTCACGAGTGTCCTCTGACAAGTTGGTGACGCGGATGGTAGCATTGTCGTCCGCTGGGGGCGCAGGGAGACAGTTGTGAGACAGCAGGCCAGGCCCACTCATGAGATAATCGATGTGGAGAGATACCCACCCACTGGCCTGGCACCAGGGTGCCCTCCATGCCTCACCTCTACGGTTGGGCTGCATGGACTCCCCACGGCGGCTGGCCCCATCCCGCAGGCTTGGTGGCACATACTTCCCGGTCTTGTTCTGGGCAGCCTGCACTGGCTCCAGCTCTGGAAATCAAAAAAGCAGTGGGCTTGAGCCTCACCTTGAAACAGATGGGAGGGACAGACCTGCCTGAGGATGCTGGCTACTCCAGTTCTGAGTGCCCAGCACTAACTCAGGCACCATATTTCAAGCCAGGATCAGCCAATTGGTCCCTCCAAGGCCCAGTGACCATGATGGCATAATGGTCACATAGCTGACAACTTTTTCCTTAGGGTTTGAGTTTTGTATAGAAGTACTGGGGTGTAGGCCAGAGATTCAAGGGGTAAAAGGATTCATCAGAGACAGAGTAGTGGAGCAGTGGGCAAGACAGATGAGGTCTGCTGTGCCCTATGTGGGCAGCCCCCTGGCCAAGGGTCAAACTCAGGCCTTTGAGGGGATAACATTGAGACTTAACCCCTAGGCCATCAGAAGGCACCACAGTTAACATCCTTTTAACATAACAGTAGTAGCAAAGGCAGATGGGCAAAACACAAGGATTGACTCAGCCTGAGGTGACCACAGGGCTGAGCTAGTCTCACTCACAGTGTGGGGATAGTTTCAGGTCCCACACATACAGCAGTGACAAGTGAACTGTACACGTAAATCACTGGTGTAGAGATGCTGGATTCAAGTTCAGCAAACCACAGCAAGGACACAGGCAGCAGTGTCACATGGGTATGCTCACAGGTGTGCACTGCATCCACATGGCACACTCAAGTCGGGGTGATCACAGCCTGTATGCATCCCCAAGTACAGTGTGCATGGCACATTTTCACAGCTCCCCCAACAAGCACAAACCATGGTCATGGCCTTACTAGTGTCATGTAGGAAATGACAGCCTCATGTAAAGGGGACAGGCCCACTCACTCAGTAGATGGTAACCCAGAACTCTCCAAGCACACACAATCCAAATCACTCAGCACACAGGTGCGCACGTGCACACACACACGCCTGCCAGGCACATCCCCAGACCCTGGCACCTCCGGGAAGCTTCTCCTTCTCGCCAGTGGACAGGCCCAGCTGCTCAGCCAGCTCCTTCTGCATGGGGCCCAGAGTGTCCTTGTAAGGACAACGGGTGGTCCAGTGGTCACCCTTGCAGATGCGGCATGACACGATCTTCTGGCCCTTGAGCTTGTTCATCGGGTCCTCCTCTTCCTGGCAGTTTAGATCCTGGCAAGATGGGCAGGGACAGCTCAGACAGGGCTGCCACACCCTGCCACCACCGCTCTGGCCACCAGTCCCACCCTCTTGTCCCACATACCTCCTTGCTGGTGATGAAAGTCATGGACACATCATCACTGACTGTGGTGGTAGCCACATTGGGTCCTGGGGGGTCAAACTCTGAGTTTCCAAACTTCTTCCAGTTCTGGGTTGAGAGCAGGATGGGGGCAGGTCAGGGTAAGGGCAAGTGGAACCCTCCCCACTGGCACCCCAGACCTACCTGCAATGGCCTTCCAATTGTCTGGATCTTGAACCCCATTCCCTCCTCAAACACCTATTCACAGTAGTGATGACAATTCCTTTTCCTAAGGATGTGACAAGCTCTAGCTTCAGGCCAATTTGAAGAGGCAGGGGTAGCTTTCAGCTCCATGTTCTAGATGAGGCCTAAGGCCCAGAGGAAAACAGCTGCACATCTAACAACTCTGCCAATGTTGGAAGTGGGCCCATGCAGATTGCAGCTAGCTCCCACCAGGACACATACATGGGAGTGTGAAGATCACTCAGGCTTCGAGGAGCCTTGAATTAAACAACCTGAGTCTCAATTTCCTCTTTGACAAAAAGGGTATCACATTGCCCCCCACCTCCCTGGGGTGTTAAAAAGATTAAATGAAGGCCCCCACCCCTGGTGGCACAGCGGGTTAAAGCACAGCACTAAGAAGCTAAAACCACTTCCCACTGGGTTCGATCCCCACCTGCCCCAGAAGTGACCACATGGCACGGCAGACCTCTCCTGGCACGGCAGATCTCTCCTGACTCGCCCACTGCTCCCCTCAGCAGTGTACTTTGTAAATCTGCCTGTTCCGCTCCCCACTCTGTCTCTGGTGAATCCTCTCACTGCCCCTGCATCTCTGGCCTGTACCCCAGTTCTGTATACATAAATAAATAAATCTTAAAAAAAAAAAAAAAAGATTAAATGAGATGGTATTTCCTGGCAAGCTCTTGGTCCAAGTCTGGCACAGAGAAAGTGCAAATGTTACTTATTGTGACCATTTCTTCTGCTAGGACCATCTCAGGGGAGGACTTAACTTGGTTCCTACTGGTAGACAAAAGGAATAGGAATCTAACCCACCCACTCCTGCACCCTAGGTTTCTCAGGACCCCAACAAAATACAAATAACCCTAGATATCAGTTCTGTTCTGATAAACTAGGTAAACACAGTTACACTCTAGGTCTAAAAATAAAAGTACTAATTAGGAAAAGTAATTCCTAATTCCTTTGAATTAGCTCTGGGGGAGTCCCTAAAATAGGGGGGAGCTAGGTCTTACCTTCCTTCTGGCAACAGCCTTGGAGGCCTTCCGGGTCTCAATCCTGAAGGTGCGGACAATCTGTGGATAGGAAGAGAGATGGGGCTCCCTGCAGCTCAGGGTTCCTGGGCCAGATCTTCCTCATTAACCCAAAACACACCAGCCTCTCCCAGCCAAAGCGCAAGGTATCCACCTTCTCTTCCAGCCTCACCTTGAACTTCTTTCCATCCTCATCTATCTTGTACTCAGTCACTATTTTGATGTTTCCATTTATCACCTCCTTGGGAGGTGGCAGTGGAGCTGCGAGAGGGAATAGGAGTCTCAGGGAACTGAGCCCTGGGTACCCACCAAGTGGGAATGTAGCCGGGGAGACAGCCCAGGGAAGAAGTGGGAGTCATCACTCACCTCCCGGCAGTAATTCCGGCTCTGGACTGGTGTCACCTGTAGCCAGAGGGATTCCCTTGAGGAGTTCGCTGGTGACACATTTGTCTGTAAAAGGTAGTGTGGGGAGAAGGGAGTCAGGTGGGGAGGTGGAGCCTTTGGGATGATGCCCACCCACATCAGGAGCTGAGGAAGATGGTACCAAAGGTAGAGGCCTCAAGAAGTACCCTAGGATAGCCCTGGGGTACAAGGAGGTGGCTGCAGTAATCCTGGGCAGTGGCAAGGAGAGGAGTTTCCAGAACATCATAAAGGGGTCAGGCTGCTAGTAAATGGCAGGAGGCCGGCTATGACAACTTCCTCCCAGGAAACGGGGCGCAGCTTGCGTGGTAGCATGGGAGGAAGAGGACTGGCCAAGGAGCATCTGGAACCCGTGACAGGCGTGAGTAAGGCGTGACCCGTGAGTAAGGCGCGGCGCGGAGTTTAGCCGCGACGGGGGATGAAAGGTTCAGAGGTACTACCAAGGCGGAGGGTTGGGGCAGGCAGCGGTGATCGGGCTGAGGACAGGCGGCGGCGACCTGGGACGACCAGGCATACTCACCGTCTTCTCCCTCCTCCTCCACCTGGTCGGCCCAGCTAGGCTTCGAACTGCCGGAACAAGTTTACCGGAGTAGAGAGGTTGATCAGTGAGTGCTGGCCCCGGAGCCTCGAGGCACCCAGGCCCCATAACACGCCCTAGAATTCCCAATCCACCTCCCGGGCCCCGCCCGTAGCGCCCCTACTCACTCAAAATCCCCGGTCGGCATTGCAGAAGCGTCTCCACGCAGTCCAAGCCGGGGCTAGCGACCGGAAGTACAGAGAAGAGAGACTTCCGGTACCGCCGCCTAGCGCAGCCCGATGGAAATGCCCACAGTGCCCCCAGCGGACAGAGGTGGAGGTGCCGTCAGTGTGCGCGGCTGGGAGCCTGGTAGACAAGCTGAGAAAGGTGTACATTAGGGTTTATCGCATTTATTTTTTTTAAACTTTAATAATGAAAAAAAGATCGCTAATTATTTAATTTCAATGCATCTTACTGTTTCCCAGACACTTTGAGGAGAAAATTTTCGTTTTCTATTTTGCTTTTGAAGACGCAAAGTTTGCTTTTGTCGAGAAGAGCTTCCCTGATTCAAATGATCAAGATGTCAAGCAGTGCCCGCAGTTACTTTCCCTACTTTTTTTGTTTGTTTGTTTCTTGTTTGTTTTCACCAGGTGGAACAACTTTATTTCACAGTTTTCTTTAAAATCACAAAGACACTATGTTGTTCGTTTAAAAACTTTAGTACTGGAAAATTCTAGGAAATTATTATACAGACCCTCTTTAAAAAAACGTGCACCCCATATGGTTTCCGTGAGGTTGCTTGGGAAAAAATTCACATCTGGTTTGATTTTTAAAACATAACATTCCTGGGCCTCCCTGGTGGCTTAGTAGTATCACCACTATAGCCTGAGTTCAACCCCAGGCAGGGAAGTAACCCACATACAGCGCAGCAGACCTCAGCTGTCTCTCCTGCTGCTCCCCTCAGCAATGTATTTGAGACCCACCTGTTCTGCTCCCCCTCCTGCCTCTCATAAATCCTTTTACAACCTCCCCCACCTCTGGCTTATACCCCAGTTTTTTCTAAAATATATATATATATTTATATATACACACACATACACACACACTTCCTCCACTCTGCATCTTTGGTTCAAAGTATAGATTATTGTCATCAGTATATGTCCTTATATTCTTGAGCAGGAGGTGATATTTTTTCAAGACCCTCCAAAATGGAGATATATCATCATTATCACAAATTGTAAATTCCAAGTCTTTACCAACTATTCAAAAACCATTCTTCATAAGGTCCAGGAAGTGTCTCTCATAAGGCACGCAAGTAATACTTAACCATTCTTTTCAAATTGTACTCCATAAACTCAGACATAGATCTCTCTAAGTAAATATGGGCTGACTGAGAACAGACTCCAGTGTACAGAGCTCTGCAGTCAAAATAGTTAGCAGCTGGGTGCCTCCCTGGTGGTGCAGGGTGTTAAAACTCAGCACAATGAAGCTATTGGCAACCACAACACCATGAATTGGATCCCCAGCCAGGGAATTGACTCAGATGACACAGCAGACCTCTGCTGTCTCATCCATTGCTCCCCTGCTCCCCTGAGCAGTGTATTTCAGTAATCTGCTTGTACTGCTCCTCACTGTCTCTGGTGAATCCTCTACCACACCCACCCCTGGCCCCCATACCACTGACCTATACCCCAACCTATAAATAAATAAAACAAATCTTAGAAAAAAAAAAGTTAGCAGATGGATTAGTCTGAAAATGCAGGGGTGCATATCACCAGTGTAGCAGTAAGCAGTCCAGCACCATATGGTCTCCAGCCACATCATTAGGTCAGGATCTGGCTCTTGCCAGACACGACAAGGAGACAAGACACGACACAAGAAGAGGTCAGTCTATGCTTCTGGAACCCAAGTACTCCCTGGTGTGTAAAATTACATAAAAGTCTTGCATCAGCAGTAGTAAGTCCCATGACTGACATGCCACTGTGCTTATCATATTGGAGAACATTTTTCGGATGCACTACAAGCGCTGATGTGCTTTCTTCAAGGCAACCAGCACTTCATGGTTTTGTTTTGTCTTTTTTGTCCAAGCTGGTAACTCTTGCTCTGAGTGCTCCAAGCAGGGACAGTGTTGTCCTAGTGATTGAGAAATACAGTTCTGGCAAGGGACTGGCTGTGGCTCCGCTCCTTCTCTGGCAAAGTATTTTCCATTGTTTGTTGTCCAGTTCTTCCTCTAGAGTATGAATACTCAACAGGAGAAGTGTGACGCACCAGGGGGCTAAAATTGTTTACTGAGGGTGAAAAACCTCCCTTTGGGAGCCCTCCCTGGTGGCGCAGCGGGTTAAAGCACAGCACTAAGAAGCTAAAGCCACTTCAACATGAGTTCGATCCCACCTGCCCCGGAGGTGACCACATGGCATGGCAGACCTCTCCTGACCCGCCTGCTGCTCCCCTCAGCAGTGTACTTCTTCGATCTGCCTGTTCTGCTCCCCGCTCTGTCTCTGGTGAATCCTCTCACCCTCTGCATTTCTGGCTTGTACCCCAGCTCTGTATGAATAAATAAATAAATCTTTAAAAAAAAAAAAAACCTTCCTTTGGAAGACTGGTGGGCCTCCAAAGCCCAATCTACCCGACAAAATCTTGTTCTTAAGTATTTGATTTCTACTGTTAGGAAAAAAACTCAATTCAATTAACGTTACTTTAATGATTTAAATTAGATTCAAAGATAATTCCATGTTTCTTCTTAGAAGGGGATAATGAAAAGAAGGTTGACAAATACCATCTAAAACATCAGCTGCAGAAAGCAGAGATGCACCTGATTGTTCATCTCTGGGTCCCCAGCCACCACCAGCACACAGGGTGTCTGCGTGTAGTAAGTGCTCGATCAGTGGGCTCTTGGGGTTGGGGGGTGGGATTCAGGTCATAACAAGCTTTTTTAGGTAATATTTGTTTATAACACTGAATAGAATTTAGGGGGTAAGTCCACACGTCTTCAGAAGTGCCGCCATACCACGCCCACCACCAAAGCACCCTCAGTCGTTTGACCAAAGTTCTTGGTCCTCCTCCTCGCCTGCTTGTGCCCCTCACTCCCTGTCCTCCCCCTCCCATCTAGTAGCCCCCATTCTGCAGTCATATTTTTAGGGTACTGTTTGATCTAATTTGATCAGTTCTTTTGTTTCTTTATATTCCACATGAGTGAATGCATCTGGTGTTCATCTTTCTCCTGACTTTTTCTCACTTAGCTAAACCATTCCAGGTCCATCCATGTTGCCACAAATGGCAAGAGTTCATCTTTTTTAGAGCTATGTAGTATTCCACCTTGTATAGAGACCGTATATTCTTGGTCCACTCCTCTATCTTGGGGCACTTACGTTGTTCTCATAACTTGGTTACTATAAATAGGATTGCAAGGCCCTCCCTGGTGGTGAAGGGTTAAAAGTGCAGCACTGCAAGCTAGCCGCAGCTCCCCCTTGCAGTGTATTTCTGTCAGTCCACCAGTTCTGCTCCCCACTCTGTCTCTGGTGAATCCGCTCACCACCCCCAACTCCGCACCTCTGGCCTACCCCCCAGTTCTTGTATGCATAAATGAATAAATCTTTGAAAAAATAGAACACATCTGTGGATGTTCACAGCAACTTTATTCAGTGACCAATCTGGGAACAAGATTGAGTTAGTCAACTAGGGCTTCTATGAAAAAGTACCCAGATGAGGTAGCTAAAGCAACAAAACATTTTCTCAATATTCTAGAGACCAAAAGTTCAAAATCAAAGGTGGGTTCCTGCTGAGCCTCTCTCCTGGGCTCACGGGCTGCCTTGCAGTGTACCATCTCCTGGTCCTTAAAACACCAATTATATTGGGTTGGGCCCACCCCAAAGACATCATTCCAGCTCAGTTATTTACTGAAAGCCCTACCTCCAAACACAACTACATTCTAAAGTCCTGGGGGTTAGGGCTTCAATATAGGAATTTTGGGAGACACATAATTTACTCCACAACAAACTTAAATATCCATCAATTGATGAATGGACAAACAAAGATAAACCAGAGTCCACCTCCACAATGGAGCGAGACTGAAACTTTCAGTGGCATGGACAAATGTCACAGATAAAGAATGGAGACAATATGGCTCCATTTAGGTGAATTTTTTTTTAGACTAATTTATTTATGCATACAAAAACTGGAGTACAGGCTAGAGGTGTGGGGGGTGAGAGGACTCACCAGAGAGTGTGGGGAACAGAACAGGTGAATTTCACTCCAATACACTGCTGAGGGCAGCATCGGGTGAGACAGGAGAGGTCTGTTGCACCACGTGGGTCAGCCCCCTGGCCGGGGATCGAACTTGTGCTGTAGTGGCTGCTGATAGCACTTCAAACCCTTGTGCCACCAGGCAGGGCCTTGGGTGAAATTCTTAAAACTAAAAAACTAAATTCTTAAAACCAATCTACAGCAACAGAAGTCAAAATTATGTTGACTTTTTAGCAAGGAGGGAGCCAGGGCAGCTTCCAAGATGATGGGAATTTCCTGCATCTTGATCCAGATAGCTGAAGGTGCAGGTACACACATATGTAAAAGAAGCGGTGGTGCATATTCTTTAAGACCACCCACCAGTATGTGTGCAGGTGCCCATTTCTTAACCTTTTCCAAAACTGCAGCTCTTGCCTTTTAAGGCTGCCTGTCTGTGTCTGTGCAAATGTCCCTTTTTCCTTATTCTCCCTTCTTCGATAAACTTACAATGTGCTGATGAAAAAAAATATATAAAAATTGATCCAGCTGCACAAACAAGATTTGTGCACTTTGATAATAAATTCTGGAGAGGAACAAACAAGAGTGAGAATCACTCTACCCTGACAGTTTTATTTTTATTTATTTAAAGATTTTATTTAGGACCTCCCTGGTGGTGCAAGGAGTTAAGCTTCAGCACTATGAAGCTGTCTGTAGACTGCAGCAATGAGTTCTATCCCTGGCCAGGTGACCCACATGGTGCAGCAGACCTCTGCTGTTTTGTCCATTGCTCCCCTCAGCAGTGTGTTTCAGTAGATCCGCCTATTCTGCTCCCCATTGTGTCTCTGGTAAGTCCTTTCATCCCCGCTACCCATCCTAACACCTCTGGCTTAGACTCCAGTTCTAGTTTGCATAAATAAATCTTTAAAAAATATTAATGTGTTTGTGTGTAGAACTGGGGTGTAGGCCAGAGGTGCTACTTCGGGTGAGAGGATTCACCAGAGATAGAGTGGGGAGCAGAACAGGCAGACCTACTGAAAAACACTGCTGAGGGGAGCAGTGATCAGGTCAGGAGAGGTCTGCTGTGCCATGTGGTTTAGTTCCCTGCCAGGGATCGAACTCAGACCACAGCAAAGGGCTGTGGTGGTGGTAGTGCTGAGACTTAACTCCTAGGCCACCAGCAAGCCCCTTTATTTATTTTGACAAATCTTGTTTCAGATTCCTTTGTAGAAATGGCACAGGAAGACTCCATTGTTATGTAGACAACAGCCAGAGGATATGCCAGCCCTCTATCCTCAACCTGTGCAGCCACTATATCTGAAAAAAGTGCATCTGAAAAAAAAAAGGAGTATCTGGATTTAAAAAAGAAAAAAAGTGGCCCTCCCTGGTGGCGCAGCGGGTTGGGGCACAGCACTGAGAATCTAAAGCCGCTTCCTCATGAGTTCGATTCCCGCCTGCCCCGGAGGTGACCACATGG
>NW_004567126.1:1322996-1323537 GCF_000260355.1 Condylura cristata | reverse complement strand
TTTTTTTTTTTTAAGATTTATTTATTTATGCATATAGAACTGGGGTATAGGCCAGAGACCCAGGGGGCAATGAGAGGATTCACCAGAGACAGAGCAGGTAGCAGAAAGGCAGATCGACAAAGTACACTGAGGGGAGCAGCAGGCATGACAGGAGAGGTTTCCTGTGCCATATGGGTCACCCCAGGGGCTGGGGATCGAACTCACACTGAAGTGGCTGCAGCTCGCTTGCAGTGCTGCACTTAAACCCATTGTGTCACCAGGGAGGGCCCCTAACAGAGCATGTTCCTCTGGGCAGAGTTGATGGGCACACCACAAATGTGCATAATAATGGTCGCTGTGGGGGTGCCAAGGTGTTAAAGAGGCTTCCACATATCATGAAAACAAACATTAACCCCTCATTTGGTTTTTGTGAGATTCATCATATTTTTTCTAGTTGCCATTGTATAAAAACAAACATGACTGAAGAGGCAAGTTGCAGACAAATGCAGAATAACTTTTACCTTTACCTAGTAGTTTGTTTTTTTCCCTAATATTTTTTTTT
>NW_004567126.1:1271552-1320361 GCF_000260355.1 Condylura cristata | reverse complement strand
AAAAAAAAAAAAAGAAAACCACATAAACACATATACAAACTTGCAGCAAATCAAACCCACAATGAGAGATACTTTACACCCATTGGTATGGCTATTAAAAGCCAGAAAATAACAAGTGTTGACAGAAATTGAAAGATTAGAAATCGTGTGCATGTCTGGTATTATAAAATGGCACAGCCACTGGAGACAACAGTGTGGCAGTTCCTCATGAAGTTGGGTGTGATCCTATGATCCAACTCCACCCTCAGACGTGTATGCAAAAGAACTGAAAGCAGGGACTCAGATGTTCATTCCAGTATTAGTCACAATGGCCAGAAGGTGCAAACAACCCAATATTCACCAACGATGAAGGAGTAAATGGACAGACGAAATACTCAGGCTTAAAAAGCAATTTCTAATACATGCTGTACCAGGAGTGAAAACTAAAAGCATGCTAAGTGAGTCAGACACTAAAGGACATATAATGTATGATACCACTTATATAAGGTGCCAAGAATAGATTAATTAGAGACTGAAAGTAAAGTAATAGTTACCAGGGGCTGGGGGAAAGTAGGGACAAGTTAAGTGTTTGATGGATTTGGCTTCTGTTGGGGATAAAATGTTTGTACAACAATGTGAATGTTGGTATACTTATGGATGCCACAGGGTCACAACAATAGGTTTTAAAAGCCCAGTCAGGTGTCAGAAATAAAGTCTAAATATTAACTGATTCAATTAGGGGTTGCAAAATTATCTGTATACATCTCCCTCCCCACTCCCACCATCCTTCAGAGTCTTTCAATCTCCCCTCCACCTTAACCGCAGCGCTTGTTGATGATGCTTATTGCTATTACAATCGTTATAAGAACAAGTATTTGTTTTTATCATTCTCATTAGCTTTGCTGAATATCATTTTTTTCAAATTCCCTCCATTTTGTTGAAAATGCCTTACTTCTTCTTGTGCCTATGCAATATGGTATGCTCCATGGTGTGCATGTCCCACATCTTCTTGGGCTATTCATCCTCTGTAGATTAAGCTGCTTCCACATCACTGTAAGAATGCTGCTGCAATTACTGTAGAACGTACTGGGGTTTTTTGTGGATGGTTTCATATTCTGTGGATATATGCCCAAGATTGGGATTGCTCGGTCACTGTGTGTAGTTTCAGATATATGTTGCTATTTCTATTGAAGGTATTTGCATTGCTTTTCATGATTTCACCAGTTTACATTCCCACCGACAGTGTAATTGACTCATTTCTCTCCATATCCTCTGACACTAATTGTTAGTGGGTATTTTTGGTATGTGCCATTCTCAGAGGTGTGAGGTGTTAAAACGTTAATCTGTGTGTCTACATTTATTTTTTTAACATTTTGCTATGTTCACCTTTTTCTTTGCATAGAAGAGCTGGGGTGTAGGCCAGAGGTGCAGAAGGGTGAGGATTCACCAGAGACAGAGAGGGGAACAGAACAGGCGGATCTGTTGAAATATACTAATGAGGGGAGCAATGCTTGAGACAGGAGAGGTTTGCTGTGCCATGTGGGTCAGCTCCCTGGCCGGGGATCAAACTCAGGCCACAGGGAGGCCCTTGTATACCTACACCTATTTTTTTAAAGATTTATTTATCTATGCTTACAGAATTGGGGGTACAGGCCAGAGGCGTGGTGGGTGAGAGAATTCACCAGAGACAGTGGGGAGCAGAACAGGCAGATTTTGACAAAGTACCTGCGGGTGGGTCAGAAGAGGTCTGCCACACCATGTGGGTCAGCTTCTTGGCTGGGGATCGAACTCGTGGCTTTGGAGAGCTTCATAATGCGGTGCTTTAACCTGTTGCGTCACCAGAGAGAGCCCTATCTATACTTATTAAAAGCTATTCTACTGGACTAGAGCTTTCTGATCAGCTTGATCTGGTTATCACTTAACATAGTTCCTCTAGAAAGAGGACAAAGGGTTGCTTTTTTTACCCTCTTTAATGAGTTCAACATGTGGCATTTGTTTAATAATCACCTCAAACAGTAAGGAGGATTTGTGTAACAGTGGATTTCTCATGAATAAATGCATGTGAGTCCACTACAATCATTATCCCTCCCAATTCTCCAATTCCATCAGTTTTTTCTTCCCAGAGTTAAGACTGAACTTTTACTCTGGTGGAAGGAAGAATGTTCCCTGCCAGTCAGCCAGGGAGGCAGAAACTGTTGAAAACTAAGACCCTCCCTCCAGCCTTTCCAAATGCAGCCGCCCTCCTCTAAGTCCTCAACATGGTCAAACCAGCTGTCTTGGGCTGTACAAAGGCCAGCACTGGCACGTGTCCTTCAAATCAGTCACTTGCTTGGTTCACCCCGAGGTAAGGCCAATAGGATCCATGGCTTGAGCTGCAACTGGAAACAGTCATGGTTTTCATTCCTTATACTAAAGTAGATCTGCAGGTAGTTCTTGGTAGTATATTGATCCCTGAAACCAAGACCTCAACTGGAAAAGTGTCACAAAATAGAAAGTTGGTGAAGGTAAAAAATTTATATAACATACACAATCAACGATCAATACAAATCAATAGTCTTTCTGTAGGCAAAGGAGCACCGTTTAGAAAACAAGAAAACTCAATTTACTTAGAAATAAAATTTTCAGTATCTGTATGACTTTAAGATGCTATGAGGACACAGTATCTGAATAATTAGAAGAACTGGCCCTATTCTTAAGAGGAAACTGGCCACAAAGATGTCAATTTGCCTCAAATCTAAATTTAATGCAACTTCTATAAAAAATAAAAAAAAACCCACAAGTTTTAGAGGACGTGCCAATTCTTAAGTTTGGTTCAGCTGCAGATGTGAAAATAGACAACAGCAGTGAGAGGCTTGAGAGAATTTCAGCCTTACACGGTGGCCCCAGTGCAGCAGCACAGGCCCCGGGAAGGAGACTGGATTTGCGAGAGGCTCCCCTAGGAGGGTGCTGCGTGATGCTGGTGCTTGTGAAAATACCTTCTCAGTGAGAAAAAACACGGTGGTCTGATGTGATCTACTTGTTAAAAATACTAAGAAAGAACTGTTTTTTATCTTCAGCTTTTATTGATAAATGATTGGCATGCATCACTGTTTGAATCCACAGCCTACTTGATTTTTTTAATGTATATTGTAAAAATATTACCACAATAGGTTCAGCTAACATCCATTCATCTTCTCATATAGATTACAAAAGAAGAAAAAAAATGAAAAAAATTAAGTTTGGCTCAGATATTCAACTACTAGAAATGTTCTGTAGATGGGGACCCACCCACATGTACAAGTGTCTGCACAGCTTGACCAAATGGTTTCGAACACAGCAAGATAAAGTTTGAACGGCCATTCCTTCTGCTTAGTAAAGGGAACTACTATACACACTAGCATGAACTCCCAAAAATGTATGCTGGGCAAAAGATCAAAGAGTCCATGCTGGACTGAACCAGCAAGTCACCCACAGAGACAGAACTAGACCAGAGCATTGCCTGTTGGGCAGGGTGAGGTGGGGCGTGAAAATGATCTGTGGCTTGATAAGGATGTGGGTTTCAGGGCTGTATTCATTTCATACATCAAAATTCAAGTTGTACATTTGGAACTTGTGCATTTCATATTAGACTTCATTTAAAAAACAAGAGGGTCACAGGGAGACATCCCTAGGTAGAACATCTTTTAAGGTAATTTTAATCTATGGCACATTTGTAGCAGAGAAAAGACAGACATGTGCTTTGACTCAAGCTTAGAACAACTTTGGAAGAAGTCATTCTTTGAAAGGATTTAGTCATCAAGGTGCTTATGGATGTGGAGGATTTATACTTGTCATTACACACACTATATACTTTAGTGGTTCCTAAAGTCAAAATATATTTTTATACTTAAAGTAAACCTGATGGAGGAAATTTATCTTGTACTACATTGCATCTGTGCAAAAAATAAGATACCTATTTTTATATTTAAGAAGTGGTTCACATGTTAAAATGAGATGTCAAATATACAAGAAAACACAAATTTATGACCTGGGATAAGGGAAGGTCTTTCAAATAGGCTCTAAGAAACAGAAAAGAAGACAAATACCTATTAAAATCTCTATATCGTAGAGATATGAACCAATATAACATAAGGGTAAATCTCTACTGCTCAAATAGCACTCAGCACGGTCAGTCATGTATCGTTCATGGTTACTAGACAATAAGCTTTGAGTCACTATTAAAAAATGCTAACAAGGGCCCTCCCGGGTAGTGCAGTGGGTTAAAGCAGCTAAAGCCACTTCCACATGAGTTCAATCCCTGCCTGCCCTGGAGGTGACCACATGGCGCGGCAGACCTCTCCTGATCCGCCCGCTGCTCCCCTCAGCAGTGTACTTTGTCCATCTATCTGTTCTGCTCCCCACTCTGTCTCTGGTGAATCCTCTCACCACACCTGCGCCTCTGGTCTATATCCCAGTTCGGTATGCATAAATAAATATTAAAAAAAAAATGCTAACAAGGGCCTTCCCAGGTAGGGCAGTGGACTAAAGTACAGCACAGCACGGCAAGCTGGCCGCAGCCACTTCAGTGCAAGTTTGATCCCCAGCCCCCAAGGTGACCCACATGGCGTGAGGGACCTCTCTTAATGTGACCACTGCTCCCCTCAGTAGTGTACTTTGTCTGCCTGTTCTGCTCCCCACTCTCTCTCTGGTGAATCTTCTCACTGCCCCTGCACCTCCAGCCTGTACCCCAGTTCTGTATGCATAAATAAATAAATCTTTTTTTAAAAAAATGCTAACAAGATGTGCCCTATCCAGTTGACAAGGATTGAAAGCCAAAGTGAGGTTGGCACTGTTGGTGGGACATTGTTAAATCATACTCATGATCCAGGCACTGACCTCTCTATAGTTCCCTGAGGGAGTGGGCAGAGAATATATAAGAATATTCAGTTCTGCCACTTAGAGAAGCAAAAATTTAATACCTAATTATCTAAGGAAGCTAGTTGACTTTACATTCAAATTATAATTAGTCCTCAGTTTCACGACTAAGACTTCTGTAACTGAGTGTAAAAGTAGCTGTTGTGTTGCCACAAAGTGCATCATTACAAAGTACAGATGCAGTTGTTACTTAACATCCCACCAAGTGGCCCTCTGGATTGTGAATCAGGTGAATGAAGTGTTATACACTTCTGCTTAGCTGGCATTTTATAGCAAGTCTAATTCAGCAGGACTAAGTGAAGCTAAAAAGCACAGAAAGTTTACCTAACATTTTTAAGCAGAGATGAGGTCTGCTTGGGGACAGAAGGCCAGGATTTCTATCCTCATGGTCACAAGATAGTAACTGCACCACCAGAACTCACAGCTCACTCCAGACCAAAGAAGGGCTCCCAGGCTATTATGGGGAAGGCCAATTAAGACTGTTCCTTTAAGAAGTCTTTCCAAGAAACCACACTAGCAAGTTCCATTTGCGTCTCATTGGTCAGACCTGAGTCACAAGTTAACCTCTACCCCAAACACACAGGGACACATGGAGTGATATTATACATAATTATCTCTGGGGTTACCCTCAATACTGAAGAGCCTCATCCAGCCTCAGGTGAGGTCCAACTGAAGTCCCTCATAAATCACAAGTCACCACCTAGGGTGGTTTATAGGAGAAGATTTATTTGAAGAAATATTACAACATATAAAAACTACATAAAGACTTAATTTCCACTCATACAGTGGTAATTTGATATAATGCGTAATAAAAAACTTTTAAAATCCAGAATGCACAAAGTACTGCACAGTTTGATCACTAAGTCATTAGTTGATAAGCAAACCTCACAGAACAGAGCTTCATGTCAGTCAAGGCCACAAACACCGTGTACAACACATTTGAACTGATCAACATGTTAAAAATACAACAACATCAGTGCACGTTGGGGATCCCTGGTGCCAGAAATAAGGGCGACAGGAGGGCAAAACTAGTCCTTAGTTTTCTCCTCGACTTTAGCTGTAGAGAAATAAAAAGAAGTCACTGTGGAGAACATACCCAGCATGTTACACCCAGCAATAGGCAAGCACAAGAAACACGCTGTATGAGGAGGAGTGACAACCAGGCGTGGGTGTTAAAGCTGACCAAATAAGAACCTAGAGCAGCTTGAAAAGAACAGTAAGGATGACTGAATAGCTGCTCCAAGTGCTCCCAAGAGGTTTCCAGACCATGTGGGTCATCATCTGGAAGAGATCCAGCTGCCAGGCTCACTTGACAGAAGAAAGCTCCAAGACCCACTGCCTGCAGGCCTCCTTTCTATGCGCTTGGTCACATATTCAGTCCCACAGCAATCCCAAGAGAGGAGGCCGGGTGATTGAGTATCAGGGCCCAGGGTTATCTGTGCCCTGGCTGTTCTCTTTTCCTATACATACCACAGAAAAGGACCCCTGCTCCATACAACCCCACCATACCTGAGGCACTCTCTCGAGCTTTGGCCAACATACAGCGCTTGATCTCTAAGCCGATGGCTTTGGCCAAGGGTGGTGGCACAGCATTACCCACCTGCAGGAGAAAGGAGGGTGAAGCCTGGTTTAACACAGCTGGGATCAACAGCAACCTTTGCTCACAACAAGTTATAGGGCCTCTGATCTTACACATGGTCCCCAAGGCCTTCCATCACAATACTCTTAGACCTGCCAACTGACCCACCCCCCAATTCTAAACACAACTGTGTGCAGAACTAGAGAAGGGGGTCTTACGGGACTGTAGAAAAACTCAAATAGCAAGCCAGGGAGGTCATTATGCTTCACTGCCCGGTAAAAGTGGTGTTTCCAGAGACCAGAACTGAGAGACAATGAAACGGGAGTGTGCACTACAACGTCGTTAGATGTATGTATGTGCAATACTTCCATGGAATGTACCTAATTAAGAAACTGTCAACCTAAAACCTGAGCATCAGCTAGAAATCGGTTGATTTCAACCTTTAGCAATGCTCCTTTACTGAATTCAGTGGGTGGGCTTTCCTTTGGGTAAATTTTGGCAACAGCCTGACCCTAATACACACGGGCCCTAGAGAGTCCCTTCCTTCCTGGCCATACCCCCTGGAAACCACTTTAACTGAACAGATCAGCCAACAAACTCAGGGTACTCAATGCCCCCACAGAAGTGACCATGTATGTTAGGCTCTCCACTAAACCCTGCCCCACCCCGACTAGAGGCAGAGAGGCCTTTCTCCTGTCAGCTTAGGGATGCTGTCGAAATGCCAATTAGCTCCCTCTTCAAGGCAGGGAGCAGTAGGCCGGCTCCACTCACTGACCTGCCGGTGCTTGTCCAGGATGTTGCCAAACAGTCGGTAGGTGTCTGGGAAGCCCTGGGAGCGTGCACACTCCCGCACACTCACCACACGGTGCTGCTCGGGGTGGAGCACACGGCCCTGGTGGGGGGAAGGGAAAGAAGATAGGGCCCACCTGGAAAAGTTCAGCCTTAGGCCTTGGTCAATGAGCTGGTCCCCACCTGAACAGGGGGGGGGGGGGCGGTGCAAAGTGAGGAGCACTGGCTCCTGACATCTTTCCTCCCACCACTCTGCTCTCTCCAAGCCTGGTCCTCAGACATACCTGCTTGCCCATGGGCTCAGGGTTGGTGACAGTCGTGCTAAAAAAACCGTCCCATTCCAGCCGTCCATACAGGCCAGCCCAGTGGTTGTGCCTATTCCCAGTGTGAGGCAGGCACCAGGGGATGAGTGTGTTGAACTGCCTGGCAGTGGAGTCACAGGCTTTGCCCGCTGGAAAAGAGGGCCACAACAAGGCAGAGGTTACGGAAGAGGAGGGAGGCCTGTGAGGGTGTCTATCACATGCAGAACCGACAGCGTCTATTCCCTGGGCAGGTTCTGCCACGTAACACTCTCAGCAACTGTTTATAGCAGACACGAGACTCCATGCATCTGTGTCCTACCTAAGGGCTCTGGGTCAGTGGCAGCCCCCAGTGTCTTCTTCCAGGGAACCCCCAGGAACAGTCCCTCCCTCAAACCAAAGGAAGTCACAAGCAGGGGCCAGCACACAGGCAGACACCCCACCTTCCACACAGGAGCACACCCCTCGGAGAGCCCCAGTGCTGCTGCAGCCGTTCTTCCTGTCGTGATAGGTGTACCGCAGCTTCCTGGCCATGGTGCCATCAGAGAGTCGCACCTCTATGTTGGGCAGATCACGCCAGTCTGAGCCTGGGGCCAGAGGGATATGCCGCATCCGGGCGGCCACCAGCGCACTCATGTCCTGGAAGAGAGCAGCAGGTCCCAGCTTATTACCCAGTCCTGGGAGCAGCTAGCAGTCCTCCATGGGTTGGGCACCACCGCTCTTATATCCCAGTAAAGGCCAGAGAAACTCCAAAAGACAACTCGAGAAACACAAACCACACAAAAATAGAACTGGGGTGCAGAATGTGGGGGTGGGGGCCTCAAGGAGCAGCTTAATGCAAATGTGGGAAGACTTCTCTGGGGAGGTGACATCTGAGCCAAGCCCTCTGCAGGGGGAGGGAGAGACTATGTAGAACAGGGGGCAAAAGAGTTCAGTGAGAAGGGGAACAGGGGCCAGATAGCATTCTGGGGCTATTCCGGGCAAAGCAGGCCTGATATGCCACATTGCTTCTAGGGGAAGGTGTGGGAGGGCAGAAGAAAAGCCAAAGGCAGTGAAGAGGCAAGGCTGAACCCAGTGGAAATGGTGGTTTGTATTAGGGGACGAGAACAGAAAATGAGCTGAAAGATGGCTAGAATCTGATTCTATTCCACAACCCAATCCTGGCTAGACACTGACTCCAAGTCCTTTTCTTTCCTTTTTCTTTTTTAAATTTTTTCATGTGTAGCCTCCCTGGTGGTATACGGGTTAAGTCTCAGCATTACCACTGCCATGGCCTGGGTTCGATCCCCAGCCAGGGAGCTAACCCATATATGGCACGCAGACCTCTGTTTTGCTCGGTGCTCCCTTCAGCAGTGTACTTCGATGATCAGCCTGTTCTGTTCCCCACTGTCTCCGGTGGATCCTCTCACCCTCTACACATCTGGTCTGTACTTTAGTCCTTCTATACATAAATAAATAAATCTTTAAAAAGTTTTCCAGGCCCTCCTTGGTGGTGCAACAGGTTAGGATGCAGCACTGCAAGCTAGCAATAGCCGCTTCAGTGCAAGTTCAATCCCTGCCCCGGAGGTGATACACAGGACGCAGCAGACCTCTCCCAACCCGCCCGCTGCTCTCCTCAGCAGTGTACTTTGTCAGTCAACCTGTTCTACTCCCCACTGTCTCTGGTGAATCCTCTCACCGCCCCTGCACCTCTGGCCTGTACCCCAGTTCTGTATACATAAATAAATAAATCTTTAAAAAAATTCTTTTTTTCCATGTCCATTCTGACCAGGTGACTCAGTAGGGTCAGCTGCTGGAGGTTCTGCTGAGGTTACCTTACAGATGTGGTCCCTGAGGATAGGCTGGTACTGTGATCCCCGGAGCTGCCTCTGGAACCAAGATTGGGGTTCCCCATTGTACAAGATCTCTAGTGAAGAAGCTCCATTCCGGATCTCAGGGAGGTCAGACATCGTGTCCCTAACTGTGATGGTTCGGAAAGGACCCGAGCTTAGCCTGCAAAGCAACACAACAGTTGACATCTCTAGGGGCACACATGGCTGCTGGTCCCTGGCCACTGCTACTGTCCTGAGATGACAACCTGGTTCAGAGGTCAAAGGGTCACCCTTTGACAGCATACTTTTTAGATGTCAGTACAGTGTGGGCTTTGCTGGTGATGCAGTCTGGTTCTGGCCCCGTCCTACACAACATTTACTCTGGGTCAGAACTCAAGACTGGAGATAGCAGAGTGCTCACCTGGCAGGTCAGACCTGCCCTGTCTCTCTTCTCACACCTTTTCTTCAGTTCAGACTCTTGACAAAGACTCAGCAACAGCAAACCTCCCCAGAGCCATTCATAAGCACTGTGACCCCAGGGGTGAGCAGGGCCTCCTACCTGGTTATGTTGCTGACAAACTTCTTGTCGTCCACCACGACGCTGAGCTGGCAGGCCCGAGGTGCGAACACATGCAATGGCTCTGGGAACAGGGGGAGCTTCTCTCCAGGGGCAGCAGCCAGTATGATAGCACGCCTCCGCGTCTGGGCCACACCATACTGACCAGCCTGCATGTAATAAGGCAAGACGTGGTCAGAAGGCGCCTCCAACCTGCCACATCCACAGCAAGGGACAAGTGGCTGGCTAGCACAAAGCTTACCTGGAGGTCCCAGTTAACCCAGTAATAAGGTGGGATCCAATTAAAGAACAGTGGAAAAGACATGAGAACCCCACTGGTGATGCCACCAGCTCTTTAGAATCTATAGAGGGACCCCAAAGACTCAGGGAGAAGAGCAAAAAGAACAGTAACCTACTTCGGTGTATGGTTACAAGGAAAAACACACTCCTGCTTGACCAGCAAGCTAGAGACACCATAGAAACTAAAGTGGAAAAGCCAAGGGCCCAACTCTGGCACACTACTTTCCAACTGGATTCCCCTCCTCACTTTGATGCTTTTTGTTTTGTTTTGTTTTTTTCCCACTTTGATGTTTTATATTTAGTCATGCCATTGAGGACTAAGCATACAAAGCGTGAGAGTGAGCTCTCATCCTTGCACATCGCCTTGGAGTGCACCTTCCACCCTCAAGAAGTTTGTGAGCAAAACTTATTTTTCACCCTGGGTAACAGTGGGATAGGCATCATTCAGCCAATCAGACCTCCATGGACATCTTCTGACTGCTACCCAAAGTCCCTAGACACACCTACCGAGGGAAACAAGCAGGACGCAATCCAGCAAAGACGTTACAGTCGGGCCGCCTTAAGTGTACACTAAAGGGGGCTACTCAGATCTGCATGTTGAGCTTCAGTGGTGGGGACAGGGCAACAGTCTCCCCCACGCCAGCATCATAGTCACCACACCAAGGTTGTCTCCCTGGACCCATTTTCAGCTAGTGAACCTTTGCTGGAGCCCAGGGACCACTAACCTCCCTTTTCCCTGCCACACCCCCATGCCCACCCACCTGTGCCCTTCCCTGGGAAGGCGCACCTGCAACACGCCAAAGGTGCACTGATAGCCCATGCGCACGAGGCAGCGGAGGGTGAGCTTCAGGACCATGGAACGCTTGAAGGACACAAAGTTCCTGACATTCTCCAGGAGGAAGTAGCGAGGCCGGTAGTAGTCACAGTAGCTGTAGGAGGTACGAAAGATGGCAAGAGTTACCCTCCAGAAAAAAGGAAGACCTACCCTTTCAGGAGCCACACCCAAATGCTCAACATTTGGATATAGTAAAGCTGCACCTCCCAACTTCATTTCTCCCTAGTGGAATAGTGCACCGAATTTCCTGAAGGCAAAGGCCAGATGCTCACCTCGGTGCACACCTTCAGCAGGTAGGAAAGCTAAGCAGGTGACTGTTCACACCTGGCACACACACAGCGCAGTCCTGGGCTGGCTGATTAGACACCTGGAGCAGCACTGAACATACAGGCGCTTCCCATCTGGTTACCTGAGGAAGGAGACCACCAGGGAGTTTTTGAACTTGGAGTAGGTACGTGAGTTGAAGCGGTTCATGCCACTGAAGCCTTGGCAAGGTGGCCCGCCACAAAGCATCTCCACATCTCCCTTCTGCGGCAGCTTCTGGCCGTGGGAGTTGGTGGTCTCCCCAGCCATGACCAGCTTCAGCAGGACGTTGCAGTCCTCTGTGAACACCGTGGACCCGGGGTTGTTCAGTCGGAACGCCTGGGCGGCGGGGTCCCACATTTCAATGGCCCACAGTGTTTCAGAGATGCCTGGGGGATGAAACAAGGACAAAGGTGCCCCTTGAATGAGTCTTGAGTCAGAACTCTGACCAGAGGCAGCAAGGCCTTCCAGGCAGAATCTGCCTGCTTCAGCTGTACTAGCTGTGCAGAGAACCTGTCTGTTTACCTGCTTGGTGGAATCCTTCGGACAAACCCCCACAGCCAGAGAACACATCCAGGGTCCGCAGTTTAGACAGTTTTATTTCTGCTTCTGGTTCACTTGGCTCACACGTCTGAGACTTTGCTGCTTTGCCTTTTCCTGGGGAGATGGGCCATAAAGAAAATCAAATTAAACTCTCTGCTGCTTTCTTCCAACACTATTAATTCAAAAATGACTTCATTTTGAGTAGTTAACAGTAAGTGGGGTAATGAGAGGCTGTTCTTGGTTCTAAGAATTCCTGAGTTACAGAGGAGGGGCTTAGGAAAGAGCCCACAGAAGAACATACCTTTTCCCTTTCCTTTGCCTTTATTTCCAGGGCTACGAGCATGGTTTGGAGGATCTTCAAAGTTTTTGCTCTTGGCATTATAGGCCTGAGAATCAAAGAACCACAAGTCTGGCAGAGAAACACAAAGGCTTCCTCTCTACAAGGACTATTTAAGAAACTATTTTGATAAACATCCACTTAATTTCTCCCTAAGCAATTAGCCACTAACATGACTACTTTAATTTTTAATACACTGGAAACAAAAAACTGTATTAGGTCAACACTGAAATCCCTGCTATTTTAAATACTTGGACTATTCATTCTGGAAATTAAAAAAAACCGATAGCACTACTTTCTAATGAAGTTATCTATCCTGGAAGCTGGAGAAACACAGGCATGTATCATTTTCAGGGATCTTAATGGAAAAGCCATACCCAAACAATTTTAAAGTGATTCACTAGACTCAATAATAGGACATCTCTGTGATCTGGCGTTGCCACTGATGCTGCCACTAAGAGCTAATGAGGACGGAGCTGAGTCTCCAGGGAAAGGGCCTTTTTCTCCAACTCATACTGAGGCATGAAGGCTGGACTAATGTGGCTGCCTAATAGCCTTCAATAAGTTTTAGTTGCATTAGGTCACTCAAAAAACATTTTTTATGTTAAGTTCTAGAACTTAAATATCAGCTTTGTACTCTAGATAATTAAACGCCTCTCTGGGAGTGAGCAAAGAGGCCTATGAGTTTGACTAAAAGTCCCTCCCTCTGGTCAGCTCAAGCACCACCTCAAGGAAGTAGAAGCGGTCTGGGCCACCCGCAGAGAAGTCCTGAAGACACTCGGGCAGGTCCTCCCCATACTCCACAGTGCAGCGGCCCTGTACAGCCTTGAAGTCCACCACAGCCTCTTCATCGCTCCAGTAAAGCAGATTGATATCCGCGTGGTAACTTGCCGGGGTGGACTTGTGTGTGTTCTCTGGCCTATGAGTGTAAAGACACTTTGTTAGAAATTCTCTTCTGCTGGGCACTGACCATGAATTAATGGTATAACATTCGTAGAGGTGCTCAGAGAATCAAAGGGAAAAGGCCCCTCACCTCCATTATGGCAGCTGGATTACTAGTCCCCCAATTGACACTGAGTACGACAACTAAGATGGTACCCTTACTATGAACTCAGAGAATGACCTGCTTGTTCTTCACACCTCCACTCTGCCAAAACATGCACACCTGCATCAGGACTACAGCCACCTCCCTCCTGGTAAGAAGATGTAGAGCCGGATCTTCACTTCTTTCTCATTGTAAAAACTGGTTACAAAGACTTCAGAAGATCTTTGCTGTGTATTAGCTAAAAAATCAAGCAACTTCATACCATCGGAAAGAATTAACTGGGTTAGTTCCTAACCACTACCAGTTACCAGAGAGCCAGGAAAAGTTGAGTACAGTCAAGACCTCGGGAGAAGTACTACAGAGAGCAAAGGGCATCCTGGAAAGAACAGGAGGAACAGGAGTGGGGAGCGGAGGGAAGGAAACAGAATGCAGTCATAAATAGAATTCAGGGGGCTCCTGGGTCTTCAAGCAGACAGGACATTTCACCTCTGCTTTAATCATATTCTCAACTTCTGCTCAAGGACTTCACTTAGAGAGAAGTTCCTCTTAGAAAGAAGTCTCTGAAGTGGGCCCTCCCTGGTAGTGCTGTGCTTTAGCCTGCTGCGCCAAGAATCTAAGACCACTTCAGCATGAGTTCGATCCCCGCCCTGGAGGTGATTTTTTAGCTAATACACAGCAGCAGACCTTTCCCCCCCACCCCCCGCTACTCCCCTCAGCAGTGTACTGTCAGTCGGCCTGTACCTCACTCTGACTCTGGTGAATCCTCTCACCACCCCTGCACTTCTGGCCTATACCCCAGTTCTGTATGAATAAATTAAAAAAAGTTTCTGAAGCTTTAAAACAAAGGTCTAAGAGGAAGGACTATGAAATAGTCATTGTCAGCACCCACTAGATCATTAAGAAACACCTGGAAAAAAAAAAAAAAAACTACCTCTTAAATCACCACTATAGGTGCAATGTTACAACCCTGTTTCAGAGAGAGCCTTCCAGAAGAATCCACTGCATCCAATCTTCACTGACCTGTAGAACTTGTTAAGTCGGATCTTGATGTCTGCCTCGTTTGGTCGACCATTGCTCTTTTTGATACAAAAGATCTCTTTTATGCGGCCAATCCGGTATGGCTCTGGGGCATCCAAGTTGCTGCCTTTGATGTAATCAGAGTATTTTCGGTAATGCTCCGGATACAGTTCTTCATCCACAGGCTCCTTCCGTGGGCGCTTCACAGGGCTGGACAGCTTGATGCTACAGAGAAGCAACTTTTATGTGTAACTGAGCATTAAACCTTAAAATACAGCGCAGTTGACCAGTGACAACCACTTGAATTCAAACACCTTACAGGCTAGAAAATTCAAACACCTTACAGGCTAGCACTGGAGGGATGACTCCCTGCAGAGCACAGCTCCTGACACAGCAGATGAGCCTGACCCTGTGCTGACGCTTCGGAGCACGCAGATGTGACGGGCCTGGTGGGAGAGTACAGACCTGCTTCCTAAATGCAGCCCTGCTCCCCGGGCAGTCAGGTCAGGTGACATGGCTTTTATCATAACTAGAAAAAGATTTAGAGAACGTGCTTACTTTGGCAGCACACATACTGAAATTGTTTCACTACAGAAAAAAGGTTTAGCTAAAGACTAGGTCTCATCCAGTTTCAAACTAGCATTTTTCCAGCTGCGCATTAATGATTTACTAGTATTGCTGAAGTTATTCAAGTATTTCCTGTTCCCTTCCTCCCAGCCTGAGAAAGATCGCATTCCGGGCATGAACTTGTTCTGTTCTATGAGCATGCAGAGCAGTGATACGCAGCGCTTCTTCCCAGAGTCTTCAGGGCATCCTTCCCAGGCTCAAAGACCCACAACTTTTGAGAAGGTTGCACATCCATCAGCCCAAGGCTCCAAGTCTGCTATTCAGTCATGATGGCCACATAGTCCAGGCAAGAAGTTAATTAAGCTTCTGCAGTTTGGGGCTTGTTACAGTGATAGAACCTATGCCCTCTTGAGCAAGGCACTCATCTGGAGGCAACAGCAGTAAAGGCACAGGTATGAGCCCCATGCTCACGGCTTGCTGAATTGGGTCTAACCACGAACCAAGCCAGTCCACCTGACTTGGCTGCCCAGGGAGCAGGGCTGCATCCCTGACCACTGCCATTTAGGAGGCAGGTCCATACTCTCCCACCAGGCCCCTCACATCTGCGCGCTCTGAAGAGCCTGACATCTGTGCTGACGCATCTGTGTCAGGAGCACCAGTGAACAGCCCTGCAGGTAGTCTTCTTTAGTGAAGAGTAGCCAGTGCTAGAGAGGACAAGGCCCAAGGACCGAGGCTGGAAGGAAGCTGACCCTTGTGTTTTGTAATTCATGGTAACTGAGCTAAGACAGGGGACTGGGTTCCAACTGGGATTCTAGGAAAACAGAACTACAAATAACTAGGTTTGGCAAACACTGCTTGTAATTCCAGCCATGCACTAGTTCTTAGAACTAACAAATGACAGGCCACATGTGGAAAATACCTATGATGCAATCATTCCATTTCCCACCTAAGCCAGGGACTGTGCTGAGCACATTTAATACATTTAGTCCTTAGAGACCTAGCAAGAAAGAGGTCTCAGACCCAAAGCCTCATGGTCAGGGAGAATGAGCTGTTGACCCTGGTATCTACTGTATGGCCATGGGTTCTCTGGCTTTTTTCACATACTCACTGCTTTACTCTGGCAGAACTATGGTCACTCTGCATCAGAGAGCTAGATATTGTCTAGTTGCTAATAGGACAGTTCCGGCAGCAGCTTAGGTATTAGGGGTCTCAGATGGGGGACATAAGCCAGCCCTGGAACTCCTGGTCCACACCTGGACAGAGGGGGCACTCACTTGAATGTGAAGGCCTCAGGGGGAAGATATACACCATCACCCACTCGATACTGGATGCCATTCTTGGTCGCAGAACTGTAGAGAATCCGGCCATCCAAGTCTTCAAGCTGTTCCATGACCCTGGGGATTTCTTTTTGCCTCATTTCAGCCAGACGGGCGCAGCTTGCACAGAACCTTAGTGAGACAGACACAAAAGATTCTGAGTTGACTGGCAGTGACCATAGCAGCATTTGCTGCCACTACTCAATCCAAAGACCCTAGTGACCAAGGAAATATATGTACACTGGTTTGAAGGAACTAGCTTTCCTGTAGTTTATAGTCACATTTGGGCAAGCACTTATTTGGGACAAAGACCAGAAATATAAGCAACAAGTCAACCCTACTTCTGAGAATTTCACAGAAAAGCCCCAAGACATTAAACAGAATCTAGAATATGGTTAGGAATACATCTACAGCAAGAATGCAGAGTAGTTCTACTGGGAGTCAACATCATGAAGCTTGTTCTATTATCGCTGTAAAGCTCTTTGGTAAAACTCAACATTATTCCTGATTTATAAGCCCTTGAAATAAGAGTTGGAGACAGCCTTAAAACTGAAGAGCAAGTAAAACACTGGCACCTTGCCAGTGGGAGAAACACAGGGATATCTATGTGAAAGGTTAACCTCCAGCCCACAGAATTCCTATGTCTGCTGCTCTGACTGCACCGGCACCACTGTTAAGCCCAGAACATGTGAGGTACAGAGATTGCAAAGGAGGACAAGGCACTTAACATTAAACAAGTAAATAAAAGTAAGCAGTGATTGACTGGTAAAAGTAAAATAGAATTAAAGATCTCATTTGCGAGATCTTAAATACTTAAATGAAAGACAACACCAAGACCTTTGGTACAAATACATAAAACATGCAAAAGTGTTTAAAATCGAAAAAAACATTCTGATCCTTGACAAGAGTTTCTCATAAAGGAAATTCAAGTGCACAACAGTCTGGACACCTATAGCAAATCAATACGAAGTCAGACTGGTCCTTGGTTAGTGAAAAAAAAAAAAACAACAAAAAAACAAAGAAGGCATGGAAGAAAACAAAAAACAAACCCTATAGATGAAAGTAGGTGAAAAGCTAGGAAAATTCGGGATTCACACGAAAGGAACGCATTCTGGAGCACACACAGGGCAGCGTTGAGGAAGAGACAAGAGCAAGGCCTAGCCACAGCACTCACTTGTATTTGTTGTCATCTGTTGGCTGCGTCTTGGGAGGGGACTCAAATCTGGCATAGTCTTGATCATACCACATCTGGTAGAAATAGGTCTTCCCATCATCCTCCTTCTTCACGATCTCAGGATCCATGCCACCCTTTGGGGACAAGGATGAGGGTGCTGTGTTAGTGACAACCCCATGCAGTGAGGGAGAGACACAGCAGGGCCACCAGGCACTCACCTCCATGGCCCAGCTTTCTGAGGGAGCTTTATAGACCACCGTCACTTTGCTATGGATGTATGAAAGCTGCATGTCCTCACATTCATCTACCAGAAATAGCTCCAGGGGATCTGACGTAGCTCCAAGGACAGTGTCTGTCCCAGCACAAAACCAGTGGGCATGAAACATCTGTCCATTGCTGCTGTCCTCCCACAATGCCGTGACTCTAGCGTTGGAAGAAGGGGTGGAAGGAAAGTTCTAACTTGACCTGCAGGTCTGAGTGTAGTTAAGGGAACTCCTATGATTTTGTTTTCTTAGTCTAAGGAAAAGTTGCTGCTACTATTCTTACGAAATAGGCATTTTTTTTCCTGGTCTGAGAGAGCAGGTGCTGAAATCAAGGAGAGGGAAGGATACAAACCTTGCCAAGTACAGTGGTTTTGAAGAATCATCTGGAATAACCGATACACAGTCCCCTACTTCCAGGGTCTCTGAGTCAATACACACTTTCTTATAGTAACTTTTCTTCCCATCAGTCTGAAAACAAGAGAGCTTAATTTCAGGTGAGTTTGGACTTAAACGTGCAATATTTCAATTAGTAACAAGCTCTAAAAGCCTAGCCCCGACAAGGAACCTCAACCTCCCCTGGTGAGAAGCCTACAACAAAGATCACGTAAGTCCCCTTTATCAGCTCTTCCCTGGTGTGTATCAGCAACATATTGGATTCCAGCGTTCACACTTTCAATAGCCCAGTCTCATAGAACTGTGTCCAATGTACACTTTGAGACATCAGGGAAACAGACTTTGGGTCCATAAGCCAAAATGCTTTCCTAGTGTTTGGACATGAGGCTCAACCTCTCATTTGATCATGTTACTTCATGGGCAAAAGAGCAGGTTTCAAGCTCCTGGGCTCAAACCGAAGATGTCTAGCAGGAAACAACACACAAGACTGATAGTCTCTCCAAGATTACCTTGACTGCTTCTCCAATCCAAGAGATCCGATTCTTGTTCTGTTTCTTTTTCTTTCCCTGATGCATTTTTTTGGGTGATGGCATCTCTGGGATATTATCATCTACTTCTTCATCATCGTCTGCCTCCTTCATGGCCATATTGGGACACCTACAAAAATGAGCAAAGTCCCCTCACAAGCAAAGCCAGCAGGGCTATACTGGAGACAAACAACAGACAAAGGAATCCTCGCCGTTTTGCATATTTCAACCCAGCCATCACCCCACTTAAAGTGCAAGGGCAGTCATCTGGCGCATCCTCCCCTACAGGAACATCAGCCACACTTACCTCCTCTCTAGACAAGCCTGCTTGCTCCGTCCACTGCCACCAAATTTAACCATATCCTTACAGGCTTTACATTTTCCACATTCAGGTTGTTGACAAACCTAAAAAATATTTTTAAAAGTAAATCAAATGGCCATTAGTATCAATGGTAACCAGTTTTGTCATAAACTAATTCTTAAAATGTGTATATTTAACATCATTAGAAGTATGGGGAGTAAGAGTTAAGAACAAGATACTATACACACCTCCTAGGTTAACAAAGGTTAGGGGAGCCAGACATGAAATATTGGGACACATGACGACAAGTGAGAAATCACACTGCTTGAAAGAATAATCAGTACCAACACTTTGGAGAGCAGAGTCATAATAAGCTGAGTTCAAGGATGTCATTGTTAGCAGTAGTTATCAAAAACTACTTATTAAGAATTGGGATGTTACTACAAGGAATTACTATGCTATGTCCAAAACAAATTAACTAGATTTGCCTCTATCAACATGAAGCACAGTTAAGAAAGATAGTCATGTTTTAAAAGGATTTTAAAAGTTAAGACACACACGCTGGATAAAAACCAAGTAAAGCTAATTTACAGAACAATGAGGACATGAAAATCTCTGGTCAGGGAACCTAAAGACACAAAAAGCTCTGAACCCAGTAGACAGTGTGAGCACAGTGTTTTCTGAGGCATCTGTTGTATTTATATAGAAGTTCAACCACTTATCTAACAAATATGTTTGATTTCTGGGCCATAGGGGAAAATTCCTCTAGGGTGAATATACTAAAAAACAAACAAACAAACAAACCCCATCCCATAGGAAGAGAAGTCTTTTAAGATCTCAACTCTAAAAGGGTCAGCCTCCACTTTCCTGGGTTAAGTTACACTATGAAACAAGGCAGGTTCCTGGGAATATGCCCTCTACTTGGAAGAAGTAGTTGCCCTCCCTGCACTCAGCCCAGGGCTTTCAGAAAGTGAGAAGCGGACTGAGTAAAGTCACCCAGGAGACCTAGCCCTTTTCTTAAAAGCAAAGAGTCCCCAAGTACATCTCCAATTGTTGTCCCAGCAATCTGTCCCTGGAGGCATACAGGTCACTCTAACATTTTACTAACTTTCTCTCTGGCTTCCATCTTAGGGTCACATTTGAGCAGTGAGTCTCAAGCCAGGGAAAGCAAGGACGGCTTTCCTCAGATTATGCAGAGTAAGGTACCTCACAGACACCACAGCGCCGGCGTTTAAAGGTATTCTCCTTTTCCTCTCTGTCATCCTTCTCAATTTGCTCTGCAAAGAAAGTGTCAAAGATCTGGTAGACCAGCTTGGTAGTGGTGGCTTTTGTAGGGCCCTTGTCCTTTTTGTCCTTATCCTTGGCAGAATGCTTGATGGTCCGACGTCTTTCCATTCGCCTGGAGAGAGGTTTCCACAGGGTTAGCAGATGAATGCACAGACATTCTGCCTGTGGGCGCTCACATCTTAAGTTTTATTCTTCCGTATCCTTACCTTTTCCCCAAGGTGACCCCAGCCAACTTGATCAGATCTCTCATGCAGGGAGTCAGGAAGATGGGCTGCTCATCACTGTCCCCGGCTTCATCATAACTCTCAACTTGTTCCACCACAAACTGGGCATGTCGAAGGAGAGAATCCTCTGTGAATCGATTCAGGTTGAGCACAGAAGGAGGAACGGTGGTCTTTAAAAAAAGAAAACATACATTCTTTAGGCTTAAATAAAACTTACCAAACTGAAACCACTTTTGCAATTCTAGATGTTTTCTAGCCCTATCTGTATCACATGGATATAACTTTAAATCCAGATTATGAAGAACCCTAAATCTTTTACCTCAAATTTTAAATTTTAATTAGAAAATAAATTCTACTTTATGAATTTAATAGCAACAGACAAGGTTTCCAATTTCTTGGGAGAAAATGCAAATCAGCAGGAGTACAAGATTACAAGATTAAATGCTCATGTTTACTGTTCTGATCTCCCACCACTGGCAGACATTTCATTAGAACACTGGCCCACCAGAACTGCTGCGAAAACATGTTTCTCACAGGAGGGAACTTCCTGGTCAATTTCTCAAATAGAAGGCTGCAACTAATGTTAATCTCGTTTTAGAAATTCTTGGTAGGAGAACACATCAATCTTGAAAACAGCCTTGACTCTTGAATTCAAGAAAAAACATGAACTAATCTGTTTTTCTGATACAGTCTGTGATATACAAACTGAGAGTGTTGTGTAAACAGTCCTTTTCCACTGCTAGCACATCTGGTGGAAGGCGCAAAGGGTGAAAGGTGCCCATGTAAAAACAGGCAGCTGTGGAGATACTTTGCTGGCAGTAACAGCTATCTTTTCTGGACGCTGCAACACACCATCCTCCTCTCCTTGAAGCCATAATTTGTGTTAAGAGCTCCCCAAATCGACAATTTTGGAGCAACTATCTCTATCCACCTCCTAGAAGGTACAGTCATGACAATAGGCCCCAGAGGCTCCAGGGCCTCCACAAATCACACAGCATCTCTGGGTAGAGCCACAGTTGCATTCGCCGCTTACACCGCCTGGGTGCAGGGCACACGCAGTCACAGCTCACACACTTGCCACAGTATTTTTCACAGTCTTCTGATAGCAACACCTGCTTGCAGCAAAAGATGAAGCCTGGATGACGGTTAGTCGTAACTCCCTCTTACCTCAATTTTATTGATCAAATCTTCATAGGTGGAGTCAGGGTTGCTCTGCAGGAATTCAACCACGATTTTACTGATGTAGATCTTTTCCTGCATCACACTAAACATCGGTGCATACTCTGGATTGGGATCCATCAGAATGTAGTCGGCAAATGCTGAGAACAGAAAACATTTGAAAAAGCAGTTTGAATCGAGGCAGGTCAAAGGACAAGGAGTCTATGAAGCTAATAGAGCAGTCCAAAAAAGTCATTCTATACCCAGATTGCAAAAAAACACAAACTACAATCATTCAAGTTAGAAGTCAGAAGTGGCCAGTATGAGTCAGCTAGAGAATGGAGACTGGCCAAGTAGCTTTCATGTAGCTCATCTCTGGTTTTTGGGTTGGGTCCAGTTTGAGTTATAAGAATAGGACCTGTTCTTACAACTGGCAGGTCGGTTCCAGGGCCAGCTGTGACTAACAGGGGAAGCCACACCCACTGAAACCCAACATGGTTCTCACAGGGTCATGCTGCACTCGTGTGAGCCTGCTGAAGTCTCCCCACCTGAGCCCAACAAGCCCAAAAAAGCAGCACCACAGTCTTCAGAGCCATTCAGAATGCCATTAACCCTTTCAGATGCCATTCACAGTCCACAGTTGGCCAAATACTTACAAGTACTAAAGCCCATAAGAGCCTTTTCACCTCCATCAAAGCCAGTGATCCACCATTCATTTATGGGACCAAGATTTTTGCCATTAACACCACCTAAGAGAGGGAAAAGAGACAGTTCCTGAAGGAAGTGTGAACTAAAGAACCATGTCAAAAAGCCAGAAGGGCCAAGCAGCACTCTTCTGCCCACCTGAGCTGATAACTTGTTTCAGCTAAGCCAGGCAGTCCTGAGAGCCACACATCACGTGTGTCTCCACATCTTCATAGTGCAGCCTCAATTGAGATGGTAACAGTTTCAACTGAATATTGTTTTGTCGGGTAAGTTTTGTCCGTTTTTAAAATTCCTGTCCCAAACACACCCTGGACCATTCCACTTACCTTCAGAAGATGGGTTGTCATCATAAATTGGTTTTGCTGAACCAGAAAAGAAGAGTTCGACATTCTTCTCAATGAGGCCAGTGTCAATTGGGCAAAGGTGACCACGCTTACAGTAGACACTAGACAGACAAGAGAGAATGTTCATGATGAACCAGCGAAGGGAAGTCGCAGTACAGTGTCTAGTTTAGACAGGAGGTGAAGAGACTGTATTTCATTCCTAGACATGGCTATCTTTCTGTTGAACAGAACATTAGATCAATACTAGCTCAATATTCTCACCCAAAGTTTCTTCTCCATTCTCCTACTTGTGCATCAGAGTACAAGTGTCCACAAAGGCAACACCAGATCAGTAATGAGTATAGTTGAGAAGATAGGAACTCTCACAAGGGAGTAACTTGCTACAGCTTCCCAAGTTGTGACAGTAGCAGAACACTAGTCTCTCTTGAAGAACCTGGCGTCATCACCAGTCTGTAAAACCATTCAGAATCCAGGGCTGTGTTCCCAATTACACCTCTACTACTTACTCCCCCTTCCCCGGTCTACCAGTCACACCTACTTTCCATACAACACACCTCTGAGGTTTTGAATTTCCTGACTTTGAGAACCTTTTCCGAGCTACCCCGTTGACTTATTCTCTTATGCCACTGAAGTCTTTGTTCAGATGATTTCGTGTCCATTCTACATGTAACCTCTCACCTATTTTCTCTGCTTACCATGCCTTTTACATCAATTTTAATTGTTACTACCAGCAGGTATAACTTCTGTCTCAACGAAAGCAGGGACAGAGGCACCAACTCTTGGTGCAGCACCTTGGGCATAGCTGGCCCTCACCTGAATGATCTTCACGATGTATACAGAAGACTTAACATGCACACTTTGAACAACCAAAAAAGCCCCGAAAAGATCTGCTATACTTTCACCAGCTTTGTAACTCTCATCCATGAATCACTAGCAGCTTGAAAAATATTGTAGGATGGGTGTTAAAGAGCTTTCAACAGGGTGCCTGAGAAGTTAGATACCTTCAGGGAAGTGCCCTGTTAGAGGAAGTAAAAATGAAATCAGTTACCTGAAGCAGGTCAGTTTGTGTTGGGGAAGAGCCTCGTAACTCTCAAAGCCAGATTCATTGGCATCAAAGATGGACAGTTTCTCATTTGTCAACAACTGCGGCTCCTCCACCTGAGAAATACTGGATCGTTAAACAGAGGCACAAGAGACAGGAAGTAAAGGCTACACGTATATGGAGCTGAACTTACTGCATCAGGGAGAAATTGTTCATACTTTAGTTCAGGATCATCCAAGTACTGCCCACACTGAAGACACCTCACAGGGTGAGTCTGTGGGGACATGAAATATTAACAGGTGCTCAAAGACAGCTGCAAGCAACCCCATTAACTCTGCACTACCAGATTTACCCCCAGATGTACATTTACCTTAGAAGACATTACTGTTTTGGTTCGAGCCACTTTTTTCTCAGTTCTAGAAACAAGCACAAAAATGGGTTTTTTTGTTTTTAATTATTTCAGAACATACCAGATTCTCGCCATCAAAAAGTTACACTGAATCCACATGACACAGATGAGCACCGACCCTTGCTTAAGGTGCAAGGTGCTGGGTCACAGTGTCTCTTTACCACATTGGGGGGGGGAGGGAGGATTTGCCTCAAAACAGCAGGTGGATCAGATAAAAAGCTAAGGCTACTCTAGCAATTCAGAAAACCCCCTTTACTTTCTTCTAGATGGTTTAGTATAAAGACAAAAAAAAGTCCTTACGGTTCTTTGGATGTAATTTTGCGTCTCTTCTCTTCCTACATGGAGAAAACGAGAGTGAGGGTGAAAAAGTATTTTACATCTGGACAATGCTTTAGAGTTAAGAATTTTCTACACATGGTTATCACAAAACCTAGTCAGAGTGAGGGATGGAGGCAAAGGATAAGTGATATTGTGCCATCTCCAGTCTAAAGTTAGTAATAAAAATCCCTATAACTAAAGATCTCCTTAAAAGAATCATGAGAACAGCGTATTTATATATATATAAGGACTACATATTATATAAAGCATGTATTAATAATTCATTTATATATTAATGTTATGTATTGATATATATTGGCATACTATTTATAATATTATAAATAATAAAAACAGTAACCTTTCCCTACCATCCCAGTGCCTTTCTGTCTTTACCCCTAAGCAGACATAAGCAAAATTATATATATTAATAATATATATTAACAGATTATAATAGGCATTATATATGTTAATATATAAAATTAGTAAATATATATTTTTTAAATTTCCAAGAGACACTTTGAAAAATCACCACCAACAGCTTAGTGCTCCTATACAAGCAGCACTTCAAGGTATGTAACCTCATGAGGATGATATGAACCAAATTGTGTGGCTTCCCCTCGCCCCTCTGCCAAACTCACATTTTGGCTATATTTGGAAATAATGGTTTTAATAAGGTGACCAAAGTTAAGTGAGATTGGGCCCTAACAGGACAAAATTAGTGTCCTTACAAGAGGATGAGATACTGAAGCTGATTCTGCCCCTCCATGATCACAGAGAGGAAAGGCCTTTGTGAGGACACTGAGAAGAAGAAAGGCTCAAAGAAAAGGCTCAAAGAAACTAACTCTATGGCACTCTGATCTTGTCTTCCAGAACTATGAAGAATTCCTGTCTCCATGACTATGAGAAAACATCTGTTGTTTAAATCACAGTTATGGCCGCCTTAGCAGACTAGCATAAGGAAAAGCATTTGGGTACAAGAAACAAATGAATACACTTTAAACAATGACTATTAAAAACAGTAGGGGAGAAGTTGAGGACTTCGTAATGGGTCAATCAGGCAGACAGCACCTGAGCCCAGTATCACTTTATAAGAAGCCACACCTGCTGGTGTGAAGACACAGGAAGGGCACTGACACCACCTCAGAAGGACTCTTCAAAACAAGACCTGCAACTAACTGACTAAGTCTCCAGAACCAGCTATCTGTCTGTAGAGACAGGGCTAGAGGGAGTTGTGAAATCTGAGTGGGGTGCAAATGGCAAAACTCAAACTGTAGAAATGCCAAGCTCTAGAAATAAATTGATGCCTTTCACGAATTTCAAGTAAAAGGGGAGAAATGATAGCTGAGATGTTCAGGACAAACGTCAACCAAATTCATTTTGCAGACATTGTAGATTGTAATTGTATGCAAACAATAGCAACAAGAAATCTGAACAGACTAGATCCTGACATTATGTTGGAATGGTAATGTGCTGGCACAGAAATGAGACAATTAAGAGCCCTTTCCCTTTAGAGCTAGTTCATCTAACAATTTCAGTAATACTCATGGAATTTGTTCTCATCCAGGAGTAAGGGATACTGATGAGAATGGATTAGGTTCGACTGAAAAACCTGTAGCCAGGAGTTGACACTTTAAGGGAATGAGAACATAATGGTTTTGCTAACCTCTTATTTATGCTCATTTCTGGGTAAGTCTGAATGGTTCCCTATATTTTATTTTTTTTTAAATGGGGAACTGGGCCCTCCCTGGTGGCGCAGCGGGTTAAAGCACAGCACTGAGAATCTAAGGCCGCTTCCGCATGAGTTCGATTCCCGCCTGCCCCGGAGGTGACCACATGGCGTGGCAGACCTCTCCTGACCTGCCCGCTGCTCCCCTCAGCAGTGTACTTCGTCGATCTGCCTGTTCTGCTCCCCACTCTGTCTCTGGTGAATCCTCTCACCCTCCGCATCTCTGGCCTGTACCCCAGTTCTGTATGAATAAATAAATCTTTAAAAAAAAAAAAAATGGGGAACTGAAGAAGAATCTTACCTTTTCATCCTCATCTTTTTCGTCAGAAACTTGTGGTTTCACTCTTTCAGGTTCTTTCTCTTCAGGTCTCCGTTTGGCAGCTCTGTTGGGTAAACAATATATACCAAAGGTTACTAGCTCAGAAAAACATTATGGCTGATTTGCATCAAAAAAGGGACAAATAATACCTAATCAGAAGGCATAATGCTCAGAACATACATGAGGAACAGACTCCTCCCATCCAAAACAGAAAGCCCTTTGTCATGGTGGCTCCTATTTTGTGACCCTAAAATAAGGCCTTCAGAAGCCTTGTGTGACTCCTCAAGAGGTGGGGAACTAGAAGCTAAGAGACGCAAGCGACTGTAAAGTGACAAGAGTGCTGCCAAAGAGGCAGAGTCCAGGATTTGCTTTCTTATCCACCCTGTCCAACATCACCCATCTTTCAAGAGTACAATTCCCTGTAAACTTCTACATGATCACAGGTCTCTAGTTTTTGAATTTCAGTTACACAAAGCACAGCACAGAAGCACAAACATTTTAACTACTCACAGATCTTTGGGTTGACTTCTGTGCCTCTTTTCATCCTGAGAAGGTGAAAAAAATTAGTTTCTAAGAACAGACAACGGCAAGGTGTCAGTTAATAATCACAGTGCTATGGAGTAAGTGAACAGTAACTAATCAGGGTAGATGTACAGGATGAAGATGAGACCTCATACTGTTGCTCACTTCCTGACTCCCCCAACCCTAAACAAGAATTGATCTGGAGTTAGCAGACTGTATTAAGGGTCAGAAAATAACATTTTCAGATTTACAAGTCTCATAGTTTGTGTCACAGTTATTCAACCCTACTATATGTAGCACAAAGCAGTCATTAACAATAAGCAAGTGAAAAGACCTGACTGTGTTCCAGCAATATTTACAAAACAGGCCAGTTTGTCAACCTCTATTCTAGGGTAGCTCAGTGAAAAGGAAGTATATTACAAGCATTTTGTTTATGTCACCCAGCTTCTGTCTGGTCAGGGGTAAAGACACATAAAGAAAGGCATTGGAATAGTAGGTAAAGTAACAACTTACTATGCAAAGTTTAATAAAGAGTTGCAATTCTCACCCTTTGTGAATTGCTTGTTACATGTTTGTGAATTGCTTGTTACACGTGGACAATATACTATCTTGAGTCTACACATAGAAAACAATGCCTTTCTGCCAAAAAGAGAAAGAAAAATACCAGATGGTTTCGCTCATAGCAGGAGTATAATGGACCAGGCGAGAAAATAACAAAAATAATGAACAACCATATACCAGAGACATTTTGCGGGGGTGGAGTGGGGAATGGGATCAAAAACGGGGGGGTGGGGAGGGGTGTGCACGGGATTATGGTGATGGTACACGGGTGACTTGGTGATGGAAAACCCGCGGGGATTACAATTGAGGTGGGGGAAAAAAATGTACAAAAATGATGTAAAAATAAACTGTTATTAAAAAAAAAAAAAACAATGCCTTTCTGGCAAATTTAGCTCATTCATGAAAAATATGAACTGATTTCTTAAAATAGAAGAATCAACAATGTTAGCAAATATCTAATGTTTGATCCATCCCTATTTATCATGAGACAAAGCTGTGTGATCTACAGTTTCTGCCATTTTCTGTTTGCAGAGAATAAGCAGCCAGACACTACTAAGATCTCTGCATCTGAACAGATTCTAGGGCAAGTACTGACAGGAAGGTAAACGACATCTTGGCAGAAAGGGTAAGAGACAATAAAGTGCCCGAACAGTGGAGGTGACACTAAAAGAGTCATCTACCACAGGACAAGACTGAATACCACAGTCAACCAGGTCAGAAGTGACTACGCTCCTCACCCAGTAAATCTATGCCCTTGGGTTCCATTCTAGATCTCAACAGAAAGCCCCAGAGACAATCACAAGATTATCCTAGTTCAAAGGGACCAAACTGCTTAAGGATTTTGAGGATCCTGTCCTGTGGCCACCCCATGATAATGTATCCTCTTCCCCTGGAGCTCAGGTAAGATCACCCTGCAGACAACCTTACTGAAGTGTTCATTTAGCTGAACACTTAGAGCTGAAGTGTTCATTTAGCTGAAATGTGGAGGTGTGTTTATGTGTCTAGGATGATGTCGGGAAGCTAGACTAAAAAAGTTCAAGAGACTGACTGGCATGCACATCTCGGCTTTTGAAACACACCCAGTCTTCTTAGTGGAGAGGATCAAAAGAAACTAAATTCAAACACATCTTAGCCAAGGCACACACAGGCCTGTGTCCACTACTGTGGATAAACAGACAACTAACATTCACTGTGTATCAGGAACTGCCATGCTGTGGCAACTACTAACTCCCATGAAGGGAATTAGGAAACCTGCCCACAGGGTAGGTAGAGTAGATTTGAACCCAGGGCCCAGCCCTACACCATTTCTCCCAATTAATGGAAACACAGGAATAAAGTAACAAAGATTCTTTACTTTCTCATCTCCTTCATCCACCATTTCAGCCTGGCCACCAGGTCTTGCTTCTCTGTCCAGGTCTTCCTTAACTTTCTGTTTCGGTGTTCTGTCACAAAACAAAACACAAAGAACCAGTCAGCACCGGGAGCCTAGCACCATTTCAAATGGCTCCAACAAGGCCTCACAAATCTCTGTCCCAGACTCAGCATGGGTGGCCTTTCCCATCTGAACACAAGTTTCTTCACTTCAGGAAAGCTGAAAGGCATTTATTACACTGGAACTTATAATCTCTAGAAATGCCACCAACAATTCCTAAGAATGTTGCTGAGAGATATTATAGCTTAAAACAAGTCCACTAGGACTCTACTCATTTAAGTTGATGGGAATTCTGCCTACAGAAGAGGAAAGGACAGGCTGAGACTGGCCCTCAGTAGGTTCCTGAGCTGGTCTGGTGTGTGGTCTGCATCAGCCACCATGGAGAGCCCAGTGCACCCATGGGCTCATGTCTTCACCTCTTTTGCCAGGGCCTTGCCACTGGGTTCTAGTGTTACACCTGCCCTTAAGATTCTGGCCTCGGTTCAATATTTGTTTAGCCAATGGGATGTTGGCATCAAAAAATGCTTTTCACTCCTGCCTTGTACTCTGCCACTGCCATCAGAACACACACAGGCTGGCTGAGGCATCGTACAGATAGGGATCAGCCCAGCTGACACCAACAAGCCCAGCTAGCCAAGACCAGCTGACAGCCAGAAAGCCAGACTTGCAAGCTCAAATGCTTACTGTCCTAAGCCCCAGGTTTTGGGGTGTTTTTTTACACAGCACCGTCAGAGCTATGGGTAAAGGGGATCGCTACTTATTCATTTAACAGTGGGCATTTAACGGTGTCCAACAAGCTGCTTACTGCATGACCACCAGTGAAAAAGAATCTGGGTGGAGACAAGAATCCCAATTGAACTCATCTTCACTGCAGCAACCTGACTTTCTGTAGGCAGAAATTACCCACATCCTACTGTATAGTTAATGTACCGAATGTCCTGTCTAAACCCATAATTTTTATCAAAATACTTATCTTTAGCAACTAGATTTCACACTATAAAACGCAAAAGCATATTAACAATACTTACAGTTCTTTGGTTTGACTTCTGAGTCTCCTTTCTTCCTAAGTAGAGGGGGGAAAAGAAACAGTCAATTCCACCTTGTTGTGGAAGACAATTTTTTTTAAAGAGCGTTTTTTTTTTTTTTATAAGATTTATTTATTTATGCATACAAAAGCTGGGGTACAGGCCAGAGAAGTGGGGGCTGAGAGGATTCACCAGAGACAGAGTGAGGAGGAGAACAAACAGATTACTGAAATACACTGCTGAGGGGAGCAGCAGGAGAGAAAGCAGAGGTGTGCTGCACCATGTGGGTCAGCTCCCTGGTCAGAGATCAAACTCATGCTGTGGCTGTAGACAGCTATTGCACCACCAGGGAGGGCCCCCTAGAAGACAATTTTTTGTTGGAGTTAAATGGTAATTTTGGTGAAGTTAAGGCAGGAAATTAGACTTAGAAGACAGATCCTGAAGCTGAAGTATTCTGCCTCCAAAATTTCTCTATTACTGGCCTTCAGAAAATGCCAACAGTCTTCAAAATAATAACTATATCAAAACTGGAATGTGTAACAAAGTAGCGCAGCTGGATGATCCTATTTGGATGAGCACTACAACTCAAATCCATTAAATCCATGCTCTACAGAAAAACACTCAGATCAAATTCAATCTCAAACTCCACATTTTGTGAAGACACCAGAAAGATTGGTGGTGTTAAAAAAACAGATTGCAGACCTCCCTACTGAAGGAAGAGATGCTGGTAGTGTGAGCACAGGATACTTTAGTCCTTCCCAAAGTTCCCTCTTTGGAGGGCGGTAGTTGAGCTAGCCCAACAGAATTGCCTGTTCTGAGATGAATTTGAAGTATATCCTGACTTTCATCTAATTTTAACTAGTATCAGGGATGGGAAAGTGATCAATTAAAGACTATCTTCAAGATGGCACAGGATTAGTCTCATCACCATCAAGCTATTGCCAGCCACTTCGGTCTGAGTTCAATCTCCAACCAGGGAGCTGCCCACATGGCATGGCAAACTTCTCCTGTATTGCCAGCTGCTCCCCTCAGCATTGTGTTTCAGTAGATCTGCCTGTTTTGCTCCCCACTCTGTCTCTGTGAATCCTCTCAATCCCCACACCTCTGACCTACAACCCAGTCCTTTCTTTTTATATAAGATTTATTCATATATGCATATAAAAACTGGGGTATCGGCCACAGTTGCATGGGGTAAGAGCACTCACCAGAGACAGAGTGGAGAGCAGAACAGGCAGACTGACCGAAATACACTGCTGAGCGGAGCAGCAGGTGGGACAGGCGAGGTCTGCCATGCCATGTGGGTCGATTCCCTGGCCAGGGATTAAATCTACACTGCAGTGGCTGTGGACAGCCTCACAGGGCTGCTCTTTAACCTGTTGCGCCATCACAGAGGGCCCTATACCCCAGTTCTTTTATGCATAAGTAAATAAATTTTTAAAAAATTACTATCTTAAAGTATTCCAAATGATTCAATAATTACCATACATCATAGCTGATCCCTAGAGCAAAATGACATGCATCTTTTACTAAGTCCCTAACAAAGGCACTCACTACCCATCCACATCTATAAGAAACTTCTAATGAGAATCTTAACATGAAATAACCAAAATAGGACTGCACCACCTGTGACCGCCCACTGGCAGCCCTATGTCATACAGGATAGAGCACTCTAATGGCAGAGTTTCTATTATCAGACCCACTCCCACCTCGTGCCTACCACCCCCTCTTCAAGGGCATTGAAAGGGTACATCTGTACTTCTTAAACTCTGTTTTTTACAAAGGAGCTTGAAGTCTAGAGAAAAAAACCAACCAGTCTTAGGTAAGAATGCAACTTTACATTTACAGAATTTTAGCACATCATGTGTTTGAAAATCTGATCTCCAAAAAGACCTTGAAATCGAGAGGAAGGGGACAAGGCCAAGGAACAGACTGAAGCGCTCTGATGGACTGACACCGTAGCAAAGGTCCAGAAGACCCCAGGCCTAACATGACCTATCACCGTCATCACATAACTCTCTTCCACAGAGAACCATCAAAAAAATGAGCCTGAAAGGAGTTTCAGCTGAAATTAAGGTCATTTTGGTTTTAAGTGACAGTTCCTCTGCGGCTGTATGCTTCCCACTCTAAGACCCTTCTTAGAATAAAACAGAACGCTGAGATTAAAAGTAGAAACAACAAGCTTGACCAGGCTGTACTTTTTCCTCTCTTTCTTCATCCTCTTCCATGTATGTTCCTGGTTTTACTCTTTCTGGTTCTTCAGGGAGTGGTCCAGGAACTCTGTCAAGCAAAACAACAAACCCCTGTGACTTTTACACATTCTTCCCTCAAAAGCAGTTTCTAATAAGCTCCTCCCTTCCATTCCCAAAAAGCAAATTTCACCTCAGGAACCCTGAAAGGGCAACAGTGCCCTTTAACATTTAGACTGAATATGACCTTTAAATTTGGTTCTGATAACAGCTTCCAGTTGCCTTCAATTCAGTCTAAGGAAATTCTACCCAGGTCAGAAGGTTAACCATGGGACCCCAGCTTAGCATCCTTACAGTATGGTCAACATGACAACTCACTTAAAAAGCATTGTAAACTTCAGAAAGTCATTTCAGTAATCAAGATCACAACTGCACAAAACAAAAAACAATATATTAATTATCCTTACGGTTCTCTGGATGTAACTCTACGTCTCTTTTCCTCCTACGTGGAAAGAAGGGAGGAAGAAAAAAAGAATATTCATTTCAGAAAATCAATATCCAAAAATATGAATCAAATTATTAAATACACTTGATGATTAAAAGATGATGGGGGGAACAATTGGAAAAACATGGAAGCAGCCCAAATGCCCAAAAGTAGATGACTGGATTAAAAAGATGTGGTACATATATACAATGGAATATTACTCAGCAACCAAAAAACAGAAACACATGTGTTCTGCAGCAACTTGGATGGAGCTGGAAAAGATCATGCTTAGTGAGATAAGCCAGAAAGGAAAAGAAAAATACCGGATGGTTTCACTCATAGCAGGAGTATAATGAACCAGGCGAGAAAATAACAAAAATAATGAACAACCACATACCAGAGACATTCTGTGGGGGTGGAGTGGGGAATGGGATCAAAAATGGGGGTGGGGAGGGAAGTGCACGGGATTATGGTGATGGCACATGAGTGACTTGGTGATGGGAAACCCGCGGGGATTACAATTGAGATGGGGGAAAAATGTACAAAATGATGTAAAAATAAACTGTTATAAAATAAAAATTTTTAAAAAATTAAAAAAAAAACAAAACATCATGTTATAGGCAAGATAAAGATGACCATAAGTAGACAAAAAAAAAGATGATGGGGGAAATGGAGGCCTGGGTTTGGTGAGGAGATGTGGGCAATCATCAGAGGTATGGGAGCAGGGCAAGGACTTTGGCCAACCCCAGAGGTGGCCCTGTCTTTGGACTAGAGACTGTCCAGAGATAGCACCAAAGATCCTAGAGCTCATAACAAGTTTTTTGTTTTGTTTTTAAACAGTAATAGCAATTCAAATCATGAAGAGAGATGATCACCTAAAGCTGGACAAGAGCTCCTTTCTCAGATGAATCCTTAGTACACTATATCCCTAAGTTGACTATATTTGCCATCTCCAGGACATTATTGTAATTTAAAGGGATAAAAATACTATGATGACACAATCTATATCTTGCTTGAAGTAGAGCTTACATGAATCCACACATGCATAAGTACACACACACACATATAAATGCACACATACATACATAGCTCATATATGTATATATAAGAGCTAAGAGATGTGTGTATGAATCTATAGATTGTACCAATGTCAGTTTCCGGGTTCTGCTATTTTATTTCAGTGCATGAGATGTTTCCATTGAGGAAAGTTGGGCAAATTACATAGACCCTCAGTATCACATTATGTAAAACATCTTAAAAATCTGAATTATATAAGTGCCTATAATTAAAATTATGCCTCCAGACTCGAGTTGTAACATAAACTCTTTTCAGGTCTCCAGCCTGTTGGAATGTCCTTCATAATTCAGACTTTCTAATCTCATAATTGTGTGAGCCAATGACTTAAAAATATATCTATATACACTCAATCTACTGGTTCTGTTTTTTAGAAAACTACAGATTTTATGACTACATGATGCTAATATGTGTGCATATATGCAAGGTATAGTATACCCATACATCATATAAATAACAGTTGAAAAGCTACAGAAGAAGTTCTTGAGAAGTGCTTGTCACTAAGAAAGGCAAAGGCAAACTGGATACTCGGGAAAAGGAAGGGTAGAAGGGAAATCTATCTGCTGTACATCCTTTGTACTGTTTGGACACGTCACAAAATGCCGTTACCCATTTTTACAGCAAAGTAAATTCTCAAGTATAAGTTGATGAAAGTTTTTCTCCATATTAGTTCTTATTTGCTCAGCTGAAAGCACTGTCTTGGTTTGGTATTCTAAGGCTTACGCTAGCATACTAAACACTAAGTAAACACTGTTTTCACAGGCGTTCACCCACAAAGCCCAAGGCCTCTCATGCACTGCCAGTGAAACAGCTTCCTATTTAGAAACACTGTTCTTAGCATGCTTCCTTAGAAGTCAGATGAAAAGGCTATGAAGCCCTCTAAAAGGTTAGCCTTTAACAAACAACTCAACCGGTACTTGTAAAAATCAGTTGTTGATATTACAAGAGTCAGCTTGCTTTCACCTATGATGCATTTTCCTCCAAAGCAGAAAATGTTCATGATGACCTCTGTCAGTTTCTCACTAGAGGGGGTAGTGTGACAAAATCTAACTATACTGTGAGTAAAGACCATGAACAGTGATGTCCAATTTCTAAGGGTAAGACAGAAGAATTAGCATTTCTTACAGTAGGATGTCAAGCCTGCCATAATGACACGAGTGGCCCCGTGACTGAGTGGTTCCTTAGTTAATTTTCTCACCTGCAGGTAATTTTGACCCACAGGAAAAACTTTGCAATATCTTACGAAATTATGGTTGTCACATCTGGGAGGGGGCAGAGGTGCTACTGGCATGCACAGTGAGTAGTGGTTGAGATGCTGCCTCCACAGGCAAGGATTATCTGGCCTCAAAAGTCAATGGTTGAGAATCCCTGCTCAAAGCACACCGTGGATACTCATCTTCACCAGGTAGCAGGTAAGGCATTTACCACCCACACATAAACCTAGAAAATCCTCCCTCAATTTATACAGCTAATCCTGTAGCAGAAATTCAAGCATGATACCATGTGACCATTTGGTGTTACCTAGGTGTGGCCTTCCTTAAGTCACATGGTACTACTCAGACTAGTACTTTCTGTACTAGAGGCTTGTGGCAAGCCGCCAGTTCTCTAGCCTAAGTAGTAAGTAGAATTATTACATGACACACGACAAGTGTACAAATCTTTTTTTATAGAGAAATTAGATATGAGCAAAGAATTTATCTAACATCAGAAGCAAATGCTTTAATCAAATCAGCAGATAGATATTTGTCAGCAGGAGAGGCAGGAAGGTAGACAGCAGGTTCTTCAACTGCTGAGTTGTTGAGTTTAATCACCATATATTTTGTATAACCCTGAGTCCAGGGATATGTTCTAATCCTTCCTTGGTCACTTCACATCCATTAGAGGCCAAGTGTAAATTCATGATTACCAGAAAATGTGCCAAATAAAGGCAGTTAAGGCAACTGAAAATGCCAGGCCTACCTGGTCTTTTTCTTCTTCATCAACTGTATCTTCCAATTTTGCTCTTTCAGTCTCTTCCTCAGGTTTCCGTTTAGCAGGGCTGTCACACACAATAAATCAACTATTAACTCAGCCAGATGCTAAACCTCCAGCACAAAATGACTTATAGTCATCCCTACCAAGTGCATCCTCTCAGGACAAATTAAGGGCATGGACACCAAGCCCTGGGTTGCCAGGATGCTGAAAGATGTTTGACGTTTAATATGCCACTGAATGATGGGTTTAGAATATTACCATTTTGCAACACTAAAAAAATTGTAGAACTCGAAGTTGATCAAAAGCCACTAGTATAATGGAAGGCACACTCCATGCCTCTGGTGGAAGCACAAACACCGTCTATAAAGAAGTCTCAAAAAATAAAGTTGGAATCTAATCAACTCACTATAGGAATCGTGAGACAAGCTAACACAGGATATAGTGAACCAAATCTGTAAACTACTGGACAAATAAATGGTCATTTCATTCCAATAAATGGCAAGAAAATAAAAAAGGAAGGAGTCTATGGTTCAAAAGGCTTAAGGAACAAATCAACCAACTGTGGTTTGTTTGTCACATGTGAGTATGTGCACTTGACAATAAGGAATTGCTATACTTTTTAAGCCATGAAAATAGTATTTTTTTTCACATTTTCTTTTTAAAAAAGAGACTGCTAAGTGTTAGCAATTATAGCAAAGTAAGAATCAAAAAGCTGTCAATGAAAGAGACCTCATCTAAAATATAATGACATATTTATGGATGAAATGACATGTCTGGAATTTGTTTCAAAGTAATCCAGTTGGAGGCACAGCCAGTATGGAGGTATAAATGAAGCAATGGTTAAGAGCTGACAATTGCTGATACTAGGTGATGGATATTTGCTTCATTTTACTATCCTCACTAATTTGTGTAACTTGAAGTTTCCTAAAATAAGGGTAAAAGGATGAGGCCTTCAGAAAGGTTGTTCATGAACGTTTAATGATCTGCAAGATGAAAACTTCTGCAACATGGAAGTCTGAATTGCTAAATTACACCCTACTAATTCCATTCATGATTACCAAAAACAACTGGCCCCTAGAAATGGCGGCTGTCAATTCATTATATACTGACCCCCTTGCAAAATGAGATGTGATGGTGGTCTGCCTGGTAGTTTGCCTTGTAATCCTGGGGCTAGGTGAAACGTCAGCTGTTGAGAGGGAAAAAAAAAGCCACTATGAATAAAAAAGCTCACAGCAAAGGTTCAGTTCTTCAGCATTACCAAGCTAGTGCTGAGAACCAGGTTCTGAGGATTAAGTATCCACTTTATTCTAATCAGCCACCATCTCCATAAAGTCAGCATTTGCACTGTTAGTTCACAGAGCTATTTTATGTGAGCTCTTGAGGAGCCATACCCTGAACCACAACCTCCCCTTGTATCATCAAAAGTGACCAAAAACCTGACCTGAAATCAAGTCCCAAAACTACAAACTGGGAAGGAGTTAATAAATAAATGTTTAGCTTAAATCGGCATATAACTCAGAAGTAAGAAATATTAGCAGTGCCTGTTATCTCATGCTTATTATCTCATACCTCCTAAGTTTAGCCATGTGTTAGGATCTAATGCTCCATGTTTGGTCAAAGACAACTTAAAGTTTACGTGTAGGGTAGTTAGGAAGTATGCAGTACTTACTAGGTTAGGAAATACACACAAGAAACAAACGAGGAAGTACTGCCAAGGGTACCTACGGCTCCAAGTTTGACTGTCCCCTTACATAGTACAAGTCTGTCAAATGAGGCAAGAGTTCTTACACTTTGTTTCTCCATCGGACTTGCTTCTCCTGGGTGTGCAAGGCTTGGAAACAGGCTTGGGAGATTTGTTAGTATCGGCCATTCCCACTCTGTGGTTCTCACCACTTGTCTGGCTCCCGTTCTCTAGACATCCATTCACTTCCCGACTGAAAGCATGAGCTCCGTTCTCCAAAGACAAATCTTTATTTAAAAGGGATTTGACTTTAGCCAGATAGCGCTCCTACAGCAATAAAGAATTAAATATGCACCAGTGAATGTAAACAAACAGCGGTAAGTGAACAAGGAAATAGTTAACAAAGAAAACATGGGGATTCACAGCCAAGTTACATGGATGGTGCGTTCTAGAAGTTGTGACACTGAGAACTTACCTCTGATAATTCTTCTTTATGCAATTTGGTTTCCAAGTCACATAACTGATTCTTAATTTCTGTTTGCAGAAATTCATGCAAGAGATTCAATTTCTCCTTCACACACTCCTAAGGGAAGGACACAGGTTTAGAAGTCCCAAACTCCCAAGCTGTTGACTAATGCACTAATAACACAAATTACTAAGCTGTGTGGTTGTATAACAATGACTGACAGGAGACAGTGTTGCTTCAGTTCAAAACTTTCATATTCGCCAGACTTGTTCATAATGTCTCCATTAAGATCAGATTACACCATTTCCAGAGTGGTTAAAAAAAAAAAACTCCAAGCTTAGAGGTGAAACAGAGACCACCTAATAGTGTATTAGAACAAAATTCTATTTCTGAAAATAATGTGACCAGGACAAGTAGTAATTGAGAACTGACGGTATGGAATCTATTTTGGAATCTCATTAACTAAGATGAAGTCAACTAACATCAGTAGCATATTAATACAGTACATTAAATAGGGAAACAATCCAAATTACCCTAAAAACTGTTTTCCATAAAGACAATTCCACTTAAAGAAAACCTTTTTATTTCGTAATAACTTATTATGACATAGTCAGTTGGTAATAAATTTTCAAAAAGAGATTACCTTTTCTGTTAAACTATCTCTTTCCAAATCTTTGAGCCTGGGGGAAGAAAACAGGGGAGAAATGCTTGTTAAGTAACTTTCCTTACCTGTAAGAATACCACAGTATTTTTTAAAAGATTTATTTATACATACAAACAAGGGCTGGGGTGTGGGCCAGAGGTGGAGGGGGGAGGGCAGTGAGAGGACTCATCAAAGACAGAATGGGGAGCGGACTGGTGGACTGACCAAAGTACACTGCTGAGGGGAGCAGTAGGTGAGAAAGGAGTGGTCTGCTGTACCACCTGGGTCAGCTCCCTGGCCAGGGATTGAACTCGTGCTACAGTGGCTGCCTATTGCTTCATAAAATGCTGACATAACCCCATGTGCCACTAGGGAGACCCAAGAATACGATAGTATTAATGAATCTTGAAGTTTAATATGAGAAACTTGGAAAAAATATGGTGGATCCCATCCCTCAATGTCCAGAAGGCCCTGCTATAGTTGCTAAGAGGTCATTTTAACGATGGTTTTTCTGAGGCTGAGAGATGATACAAGAGCTCTACAATAAAGTATGTATTTTAACAGGGACCAGGACCGGGAAAGGAGCAGGTCACATAGCTGGGGCCTTTCTGGAGGTTAAATGAGGCACAGGAGGTCTTCCTGCAGGGTATGGCACAGTGTCAGATTAAGGGGACCAGGGACACAGGCTGCTGCGAGCAGTCCTCATCAATCCTTCCCAGAGGCTCTGGTAGAGGATGGTGCGTTTCTAATAAGAAATATAAGATTTCGGAGGGATCATAGTATCCAGGACAGCAGGGGGTGCCCTTGTGCAGGGGAGATAAATGAAGTTAGAAAGTTGGCTGGCTGCTTGCATTTAAGAATGCTGGTATCTAATCAGTCAGAGTACAAAGCTCTTAAGAGTCTGGCGGGAAAACTGAGGTCTGATTCGATTATTAAAGATTAATGTCTCTTTAGGGGGAGAAGGTGGAAAAAAGAATGAAGAAACAAGCACAGAAATCACTGAGGAAAGGGAAGAGGCTGGTGTTCTCAGTCTGGGTGACGCCTTTGGGCAGCGGTGTGAGAACAGGTCTAACCAGCTGAGCGAGTGTCAGTGAAGAGGTAGAGCCCTGGGCAGGGACTAGGCTTCTACCATCTCTGGACTCTTATCACCCAGCACCCACACAGAGTAGGTACTTGGTTATCACTAGCCCAAAGGGGAGAAACAGAGCATTTCCAAACTGGCCTGTCCAGAGGGCAAGTGTTAAATGCAAAGCCAGGGATATGAGTGAGGTGCTTTACCGCACCAATGTCACCCGGTGGAAGACTCTTGCTTCTTACTCCAACTCACTCATTGTGAGCGAGAACTATTGTGTAGCCAGGTCCCATTCCAAGCAGCAAACTGTGGGTGACTGCACATAGGAACTATCAGGCAGAGGCCTCCTGACTTGATGGCGTGTGGGGCTGGGGGTCAGGAAAGGCCTTTCTGCAGAAAAATACTTAGCCTGCAAATTAAGCGGTATACTTTTATAAAATGTTACATAATTCAGACTCGAGATTCACCATCAAACTTTCCAGAAGCACATGGAGCCCCTTCCAAGCCAAAGTCATTCTATCCTTAAAGTAACCTGAGATCGGGGAGAGCCTTATGCAGATCAGCTGCCGAACTGGGCGCTCACACAGAGCACGCGCCCAGCGCATATCTGACTTCTCAGTCATCCTGCTCACAAGACTACTCACGACACAGCACCTACACCTTGACAAGCTGGACAGCCTCTTGATACTGAGGTGATTACAAATGTTAAGGCGACAGCTCAATGGACCAAGCCCACCAAGGTGCCCTTTTCAAAATGCCAAGTCCTATATCTGGGCACAAGACAGACCTAATTCTTTCTGACTTGGAATACTTAGCTTAACAAAGAGAAACACATCTTCCAGAATTCAAATGTCTTGCCTCACTAAGAATGGATTTAACTCAGATGGCCTAAGAACCGAAGCCAGAACCCACAGTATTGGCAGTTTGGTCTCTCTACCTCGCTGGAACCTGCCCCTCCCCAGTAAAACTGCTAAGTCACCTAAATCAGCTTTACATTCCCAGTAAGGAAGATTCAAAATGGATGTGAAAGACCAATCAGAATACTCACCAAACAGCGACCATGTGACAGAAGAGCTAAAACCTTACCCACTTTCAGCCTAAGGCAACTGCAGTTCAACTGAGAGTTTCCACCAAGAGAAGGGATTTCTTTAAAAGATGTATTTATGCATGCCAGAGAAGGGATATTAGCAGTGTTGGTACGGAGGGGTCCATGGGAGTGAAGAGTCGGGTGGGCACTGGGCAGAGGAATTGCCTGAACAGAACAATGCAGCAGGGGAGCTAGTTCAGGATATAGCCAGGAGACCAATACAAGTCAGGGCGACAGAGGAGGAGAGGCAAGTCCAGAGAGAAGAGGCTGGGTGCCAGTCTGAGGGAGGCCAGGGAGACCAGGTTAAGTCATCGATTTGCTTCACAGTTAACAAACCACTGCTGAAGGAGTCATGAAGGAGGAACCCAAGATATCAGAGACTTGCTGTGGGAAAATTAATCTGACAGGAATATATAATATAGATTAGAGAAGATTACACAATATTAAATCACCTTAACACCCTAAACTAGAAATGCTGGTCTGAAAGATGGTTTAGCAGCAGTCATGGAGACCATGGTAGAGAAGTAACAAAGCTGCATTTAACTCGGCCTCCTGTGACTGCTGCATGGGGGTGGAGGGGATGGGGCTCTCTGAGATAGTATCTGCAGGAGGCAGGATAACAAGACATCTCCAAAGATGTCTGTGCCCAAAGATGTCTGTGCCCTAATCCCCAGAACATGTGAATATGCTACCTTACTTGGCTAAAGGGGCTTTCCAGGTGTGATTAGGTTATAGCCCTTGAAAAGGGAGTTATCCTAGATTATCCAGTTAGACGCAATTACTCAAAACCTTAAGAGCAAAGACATTTCCTAGCTGCATTTCAAGAAAAATGCACTACAAGAGAATCAGAAGCATCTTGAGGACTGATTTTGCTGGCGTTAAAGAGGAAGGAAGGAGATGCTATCACCTCCAGAAGCTGAGAACTGGCAAGAAAAGAGGGGTGTCAATCTTACAATGCCAGAATCTGAATTCTGCCAACAACCTCAAAGAATAAGAAACAAATTCTACCCTAGAGCCTCCAGAATAAATGCTGCCTTATGACTCTTCACTTTTTTTTTTTAAGATTTATTTATTTATTCGTACAGAACTGGGGTAAAGGCCAAAGATGCGGAGGGTGAGAGGACAGAGACAGAGTGGGGAGCAGAACGGGCAGATCCACGAAGTACACTGCTGAGGGGAGCAGCGGGCGGGTCAGGAGAGGTCTGCCATGCCATGTGGATCTCCTCCGGGGCAGGTGGGTATCAAACTCATGTGGAAGCAGCTTAAGCTTTGTGCTGTGCTTTTAACCGGCTGCGCTACCAGGGAGGGCCCATGACTCTTCACTTTTAATTCAGCAAGAACCATACCAGATTTCCAACCTTCAAAAAGGTAAGATATATTTTGCTGCTTTGTTTCACTCATTAAGACTGTGGTAATCTGTTATGGCTGCAATTAAAAATATGGTAATAATAACTCAGGACTTATTAGTGGGGAAAGGACAGTAAGACAGCCATGAGTTTTCAAAGTGACACTTCAGAACAGTAACTATCTAGATAATTTCTAACTGTTGAATAATCATGCTGAGAGGCATCAAAACTGAAGGTAGTGATTTACAGCTAGTGCTCCAAATATTAAAAGTAGTAGAAGGACCTAAAACAATCAAAGTCCAATAATGAAAGAAAGAGGAGGGAGGGAAGAGACTCTCTGAAGTAAAAATAGCATCACAAAAGTCAAGGATACAAACAACCAAGCAGCGAGATACTGAAGAGGTGAGAGGACAGAAAGCCCTCTCAACCCTTGTGAGAACACCCATCAGGAGGTCTGGCCACCTGGCACATAGGTAAGGAGACAGCAAAAGGAGCAGGTTCAGACCGTGCTACAAAAAGCCAGCCAAAAACAACAGAATGAAAAGCAGGCAAACACATCTGCTCTACCTGGTATACACTACTTCACTACCTTCCTTGGCATCAGATCTTTGTGTCAGTATTAATGAAAATGGAAATCCACTGGTGACCACATGACACATAGTACAGGTGATGCTCTATCACATTTTATACCTATCAGCTCTGTCTTCATAAAATCCTGGCAAGGAAGTTCCTTGACCATCTTAGAGATAAAGCACCAAGATACCAAGATATTAAATAATTTAGCCACACAGCTACATGGTTGGGGGTGGGGGAGATTGAACCCCAGCAGTCTGCACATCTAGAATCCTACCACCGGGAAAGATTAGGGGGTGTGGGGGGGAACCAGAAGCCACTGAACTAAAAAACTAAGATTTAATTTAATAACTAGCAAATAAAGTCTTCAAAATTGCAAAGGCTAATCAGTGTTGTACAAAGGAGCTAGATCTGTGTAAACCTAAGCTTCATTAAAGGGCAGAGTCTGGCACGCAAGCCTGAGTCTGAGTCTATCAGACTGCACATACATTAACTGGGTTTGCAGAGACAGAGCAAGAGTGCACTGGATAAATCACTGTAAGGGGAAAAGGGATTCTTGCTGAGCAGTCTTAAAAATACATGGTTAGTAGCCACCTTGAGGAAGGAGTAAACATAATTTGAACCCATGTAGTTCATTTTTTTTTTTTTAAGAGTTACTCATTTATGCATGTGCATACTGAACTAGGGTACAGGCCAGAGGTGCAGGGACAGTATGAGGACTCACCAGAGACAGAGTGGGGAGCAGAACAGGCAGATCAACAAAGTACACTGCTGAGGGGAGCAGCGATGTGGGCCACCTCCCTGGCTGGGGACTGAACTCATGCTGCAGTGGCTGCGGACAACTTCATAGTGCTGCCCTTTAACCCTCTGCACCACCAGGGAGGGCCCCTGTAGTTCATTTCTAACTGACCTCATACTGGTCACTCTGCCTAACCTCAGACCCTGAGAACCAAAAGGAAGGCCTGGGTGGCCTGTGGAAGAGCACAGATAGGCAGACCAGTAGAGGGGAATTATGGACTTCAGGTCAAATATATCAATCAGTGTGTGGTGCAGGGAAACCACTAGTTCCAACTTGTTTTAAAAAAAAAAAAATTGTGGTTTCTACTTTTACCTAAGGGCAAGAGGAAGACACTTAGGAGAATTCTATTTGTCAGCACAGAGCTAAGCTAGGCAGATAAGAAAAATCAAATGGAAAAGTCTTAACTTGTCCTGAAAGGCATGAGTTTTAGAAGATTTCAGAATATTTAAGGTATGCTACAGTTCACAAAAAAAGTTAAAAGACATATTCAAATACTGGATATAGTTTCTAGCATCATTACCTAACAAAAGGAACTGCATGTGTATTTAAAAAAGAAACTGATATAACAAGTCAGCAGAAGTGACAGAAATACATAAATGAGGACCAGGCCTAATTTTGTTCTTTGAGTCTCTACCAGACTTAGGTACCTATTATAGATTATATTTCTCCACTAATTTTCATAGTCCAACTACAAACTCCACTTAACTATTCTAAGTTTAAGGAGTGTTAAATGGTGTGTTTATGTATTTTTTTTTTGTACAATGAAATATTTCAAAGTATAAAAAAACCTATTGAGAGGGTCACATAACAATTTCAATATCTACCCCATGGTCTAAAATTACATCTATTATTGCCAAATCAATTCAAATAGGGAACATGGGGGCAATTAGTGGAAAATAAAATCTTGCTTAGGGCCCTCCCTCATGGTGCATAGGGCTAAAGAAGCTAGCCCCAGCTACTTCAGCACAAGTTCAATACCTGCCCAGGGAGGTGACCCATATGGCACAGCAGATCTCTCCTGTCTCACCCACTGTTCCCCTCAGCAATGTACTTCTTCAATCTGCCTATTCTACTCCCCACTCTCTCTGGTGAATCCTCTCACTGGCCCTGCATTTGACCTGTACCGCAGTTCTGTGTGCATATATAAATATTTTTAAAATCTTGCTTAAGAACATTCAAGTTCACTCAAATGAAACACTTGTGCTGGCCCAGTAAAACCCATGAATCAGTAGCCACTTCAAAATCCCTAATTGAAGGGAATGGATTTGGCAAAAAGCAGATCTCAGCAGGAAGCCACACTTTGCTGTTAACTACAGCACTTACACTTAAGACTTCTTGAGAATTAAATGAGATAGTGTAAAGTGTTTTATACAATTAGTGACTAAGAACTGAAAAACAAGCTACAATAGCTGTTGTCAGTGCTAACATATGGGCCTTTATTGCTGGGTTAAAAGTTTAAAGTTTACCCAGTACTTTAAAGCCCACCTTGATAATCCCAGTTCCCAGATATAGCTTGTTTATGATGCTTGCCCAAGGTCACCAAGTCAGTGGAGACAGAGCTCTCAAGGTCAAAACAAAGAAGGCTGAATCCTAACTTCTCTGGAGTGGATCATGAAATCAGGTGCTCTACTACCATTTTAAGTCATGTTAAACTTGGGGGACAAATACTTCAGCAAGACACACCCCCTGTAAATACACTAAAGTGGTTTGAACCTTAAGCACCTGATAGGGAAACCCAAAATCACCCCCCAACCCACCCCTAAAAGCTCAAAGCAGGACTGGCCTGACACAACCACGGGAAACAATCACTGGAATTAGTAAAACTGGGTCCACAAGCCAAAGGAAAGTGTTCAGTCCTATTCCTGAGACTAATGCACACCTCACTTGGAGCAAGTTTTCAGGAGTATGTGGTAGCCTTCCTGATCGAGAAGCCGAGTCCAAAAGGTCCTCCTGTCGACCCATGTGCACAGATTTGCTGTTGCCGGTCCCCCACGTTAACTGCCGCCATTCACTCCCCCCAACCCTACACACACTGGAACTTGCTGCCAGTCATCCCCAGCAAAACTGCTTTGACAGCCATGGCTCACAGGCAAGCACAGAATTGCTTAAAAAAGACCATTCAGTATTCACACTGCCCAAGTCCTTGCCCTGCGTTGTTTCGTAAAAATTCCTTCCAGAATGAGACTTCCACAGCAGCTGGAGATGATGAAGGGAGCCCCCTGAGGAAAATAGGGCTCGCAAATCTGAGCCGGTCGCACCAGAGCGCCAACCCGCGATGTCCTTCCCTGAAGGCCGCCATCGGGGCAGGCAACACCTGGGCTCCAAGGGAACCTCCTCGAAAATGTCCCCAAGCCCTTACACCCCCAACAGAGGTTCAGGCACCGGAAGTGGAGGCCGGAGTGCCCCGGCTAAGGGGTGTCCAGAGGCTGCGGGCTGCCCACTTCCTGCGCCACCAGACTGGTGGCAGAAGCAGGGCCCAAGGCTGCTCGGAAAAGGGATGCCCCAAGGCAATCCAGCAATTACACCACTTCGAAGTCAGGAGGGACCCCAAGTTTCTCCAATTGCCCGGAGGTGCGAGGGGTCTCGGCCCATTTTGGCGCCAAACGACCAGGGGCGCGCGACCGGAAGTGCCGCCCAGTCCGCGCCAACAGCCGCTGCGCGCCGCACCATCCTGCGCATGCGTGCCCGTCTGTCAGCAGCAGCCACGGGCTACCCAGAGGGGACGGGACCCCCCCACACCCAGCACTGTGCCACCTCCCCCCCGCCGAGTCCACGGTCCCCGGCGGCACCTACCGCCTGCGGACATCGTCGGGCAGTGAGACAGCCCGGGAAGCCAGCGTGGGCACTCGGGCAGGGGCGGTGCGGGCAGGCATCTTGGAAGCTGCAGCAGAGCCGGCGGCAGCACAGGCGGCCCAGCTTTTCGCGCGGAAACCAACGGGGAGGGGCAGTGAGCGGAGGCGGAACGTACCACCCCAGCCCGGACGTGGGTAAGACAGGACGTACCATGAGGAGAGAGGCTGTACCATGTGTGGGCAGATGAAGTTGAGTGGCCCCCCTGAGCATGGGCTACGCATGCGCGGGGTAGCAAAGCACCCCTGTGCGGAACAGTGGGTTCTTCCAAGCTCCGTGGTTTGCTGGGAGCCTGCCTGAGACGTTCATTCATTCTTCGTTCTTTCCGGCTTGCCGGGGATAAAACTGGGTGCATCCCCTGAGGGTCCCAGAATGAAGGCTCCTAAGTTACAGTCCTCAGTTCCAGCCTTACCTCCACCACTTTGCTCACTGTAATGACCAGCTTCAGTTTCGCCAGCCTTCATCTGTAAGAAGGGGCTAGCTAGTAGCACCTACTCCAGAAAATCTTGAGGCGGCACAAATATGTGGGTAGCACCTAAGACTTCACAGTGTAGGGAGGTCGGCCACTTCCGCAGCATAAGTTAACACACACACACACACACACACACCAGAACTTGGGAAAGAATACTCTCTTAAACAAATGGTGTTGGGAAAATGGTATACTACACAGAATGAATCTGAACCCTTACTTTACACCACATGCAAAAACCCATAACGAACCGAAAACCTAAAGTAAAACCTGAAATAAGGACTCCTAGAAGAAAATGCGAGAAGCAGCTTCATAACATTAAATTTGGTAGGGACACCAAATTATTTTATATTCAGGAACTAAAATAAACAAGTGGAACTATACCAAATAAATCCTCCGCACAGCAAAGGAAACAAGGTGAAAAGACAACCTATAAAATGTGACAAAATTTTTAGAAACTATGTCTTATAAGGGGTTAATATCCAGAACATAGTAATGATTTTAGTAACTCCTACAACTCATTGACAACCGATTGTAAAAGCGGCAAACGCTTTGAGCGAGCATTTCCCTAGAGAAATACAATCACAAACAAGCATATGAAAAGGTACTCAGCATCACTAGTCATCAGTGAAATGCAAATCAAAGGCATAGTAAGATATCACCTCATCCCCATCTGTATGGCCACTATCCAAATGACTGACGAACAGTGGGTAGAATGTAGAGATTAGGACCCATGTGTACTAAAAGAGATGTGAAATGCTGCTGATAATGCCCCAGCTAAAGAAAAGTGTGCTGGTTCCTCAAAAAATTAAAAATAGAAATGTCATATGATAACTCCCATTTCTGAATATATATATATTCAAAAGAATTGAAAACAGGATCTTGAGCTATTTATATGCTCATCTTCACTGAATTATTCACAGTAGCCAAGAAATTCCATCTTTGGATGAGTGGATCAAGAAAATGTAATATAGACGTTCAGTGGAATATTATTCAGTCTTAAAAAAAAAATGAAGCCCCAACAAAAAAGAAAAAGTTCTGTCATATGCCACAATATGAAGGAAACTTGAGGCCATTATGCCCAGAAAAATAAACCAGTCACAAAAAGACAGGCTGCAAGTTCTTATTTGAGTTAAAGTAGCCAAACTCTCAGAAACAAAGAAAAATGAAGGTTACCAGATACTGGTGGGAGGGAGAACAGAGAATGCAGTTTGGTTTACAGTATGTTACCCAAGATCTGTTGCACAACAATGTGCATATGGTTTACACTACTGTATAATTAAAAATGGCCAAGATGGGCCCTCCCTGGTGGCGCAACAGGTTAAAGCACAGCACTAAGAAGCTAAAGCCACTTCAGCATGAGTGTGATCATCGCCTCAGAGGTGATCCACATGGCACAGTAGACCTCTCCTGATTCACCCACTGCTCCCCTTAGCATGTACTTCGTCAGTCTGCCTGTTCTGCTCTCCACTTTGTCTCTGGTGAATCCTCTCACTGCCCTTGCACCTGTGGCTGTACCCGAGTTCTGTATGCACAAATAAATAAATCTTTAAAAAAAAAAAAAAGGCCAAGGTAGTAAATTTTAGGTATTTTTAACCACAGTAAATAAGGTATTAAGATAAGTTGAGTTTAAAAGAAAAAGTGTACCTCCCACACAAAAACACCAGAACACAGTTTTAAAATATGGCAAATTTTTACATTTCTGAATTATACAATTTGTAAGTAAATATGTTTCTACACAAAAAAACTGAGTCCCCCAGTAGCTGATAGGGAGGACATACCAAAAGTGAACCTCAGACCCTCTGTTGTTATGAGTTACACCCAAAGGCAGGATCAAGGAGGGTTGAAATATCAAGGCTAAAATTAATAATTATATTCATATGTAATCAGTATTTATATATACTGTCCTACATTTTTTTTTCCTGGCCTTTTAAAAGTAGTTAATTAAGGGTCCTTCCTGATGGCTCAGGGGTTAAAGAGCAGCACTATGAAGCGATCTGCAGCTACTGTAAGCACAAGTTCAATCCCCCACCAGCAAGGTGACCCACATGGCGCCGCAGACATCTCCTGACGTGCCCACTGCTTCCCTTAGCAGTGTATTTCAGTCAGTCTGCTCCCATTCTGTCACTGGTAAATCCTCTCAACCCCACATTTCTGGCCTGTACCCCACTTCTTGTATGCATAAATGAGTAAATATTTTTTTTTT
>NW_004567126.1:1233254-1271102 GCF_000260355.1 Condylura cristata | reverse complement strand
CTCTGTCTCTGGTGAATCCTCTCACCCTCCGCATCTCTGGCCTATACCCTAGTTCTGTATGAATAAATAAATAAATCTTTAAAAAAAAAAATAAAAAAAAAATAAAAGTAGTTAATTCAGCCACTAGCCATAAAAGGAAGAATCACTTTCCATGGCCTCAGATTTGTCACAACAGAGTCTAGTTCAAAGACTTCTTACCCAAGACCATAGACTCAGTAAGTAGCAGGGATCATGAATCTAAGTGTCTTTAGCCTCAGAGCCTGAATACCAGAATGTGGTCCCAAAGTTGGCTACTTCTGATACCCAGAAGACCAAAGGGATAACTCTTGGGGAACCAGAACTAAAGTGAAAGGGCAGAAAGGAGATGGCAAGAAGATAGTCACCAGAGTGAGGCTCAGGGCCTATGAAGCTGTCAAAATCCAGTGTCTGGGCCCTAACCTGCCTTAGAAAAAGGAGTTAGGAGGGAAAAGCGATACAGCTGTTCAAGGAGCTCATCTTAAGAGAAAACAACTGTATTTATACTAATCAGGTGGCTGCTCTTTGCAATCCCTTTGTTAAGGGAAAACAACCCATTTTACAGATGGGCAAGAGCTCAAGGAAATAAAAAGATTAGTCCAAGAGTCTCCCAACAGTGTTGGTTGATGCCAAAACTGGGCTTCTAAATCAATTGAATCTGTCTCAAGTTACTTGGAGCAAAAATACAAAACAAAACAAAATAAAACCCAGCACCACTTTTCATCCCTCTCCTCCCTTCGTATACAAGAAGAGCAATCTTTGTTGGTTGTTCCTCTAAAATGCAAACCAGATTTTCTCTTTGTTCCCTCTGCTGCTGTTGCAAAGCACCATCATCATTGGCCTGGACTATTCTAGCACCCTCCTTTCTGATCTCCCCACTATTACATTCAGTTAAAAAAACAAAAAAAGGGAACATGCTGTTCTCTTCCCCCACTGAAACCTTCCAGAAACTCCCATTACCCTTGAGATAAAAACTAAGTATTTTATTCCATTTACAGGATGCAAATTAGATGCAGCTCCTGCTCCCCTCACCCCCACCACCATGGCTTCCTCGCTGAGCACCAGCTTCATTAATTCATTTTCAGTCTTTTTGGCTCTTTCTGCCTTAGAGTCTTTGCCTTTGCTGTCACTTCAGCTCAGGCCACTTGTCTGGGAGGTGGGAAGAGTCACACAGTGTGAAGGTTGCTTCTGCCAAGAAGGCGACCCTAATTGCTCTAGTCTATTATCTTGTTCCTTTGCAGCATTTTCCGCCATCTCAGATTCTCATTTACTTTCTCTCTATATTAGAGCAGTAGATCAGCAAATTTTTCTGTAAGGGGATCAGAAAGTAAATATATTAAGTTTTGTGGGTCACAGGTTCTCTGTTGAAACTACTCAGTACTGCCATTTTGCAAGAAGACAGCTACAGACAATACATAAATAGATGTGACTGTGCTCCAATAAAATTTTATTTACAAAAACAGATGGCAGGCTTTCTCTTCTTTTCTGCCACTGAGTTGTCTGCACATGACTGTTCCTGACCATGACTTTTCACAAGACTTTTGGGATCGAGAGAGTCTTGGCCAAAAAACAAAAGCAGAATCACCCCATCCCCCAGTGCATTCAGATAAAAACTGGTAATAAGATCAGGTACAACTCCAGGAAAAGACATTGGAGAAGAACCATGCTGGGCCTACATGGAGAACTGCCCATGAGGTGGCACAGCTCTGTGTAAGTTCACTGGCATCTTGCATTACCATGCTGAAAACCTCACTATTTAGACTTGTTTAGGAAATTAGTTGTCTCTTTTTTATGTTTCTGTGCCTACTAGGTTGGCTCAGTTATAAAAATATGAGATCTTTGTTTGAAAATGAAAAGCAGATGGTGGGCTGAATTTAGCCCATGGACTTAGGGTGCAAGATTGAGCTCCAGAGGCAGAAGACCTCATCTTCTTCTTCTGCCTCCTCCACAACTGACCCTCTAAGGACTTTCTCACTAGGAGTGCAGATACTGGTTGGATTAATATACAGTACATGGGAGGACTGGAAGCAGAATGAAGACACAAACATTGGTAGATATGAAGCTATTCTCTCCTCCACAACAATGTAATTTCTGTTTTACAGACAGGGAAATTGAAACCCAAATCAGGTCATGTTGTAAACTCAGGTCAGTCTCCAGTCCCTGAGACACTTGCTTCACTCGTCACCACTAGAAATGTCAACCAATGCAACCGTGGGGAAAATGACCCTGAGGTCTTCTAAAGGCATCCAGAATGACTTGACCCATCACAGACCCCCTCCTCCACCTAGAAGTGGGCTTAGCCCTTGAGAGCAGTAAGGAACTTCTACCTTTTGGTCTCCAAAGCACAGTTTAGAAAACACTCACAAGAAAAGTTTGTCAGGTCGGACCTCTCTCCTTCCCAGAGTACATATGGATCTCTGGTTGGAGGGCCACACTCCAAAGGTCAGGACAGAAACACTCCATGGAGCCTGAAAAGTCACATTCTAGAGGCCAGGGGAGGCCAAATGCCAGGGCTGGTGGCAGGACAGCCACGTGTCCTGAGCCATGGTCACTCACAAGGCCAGAGCTGAGTCACACCACATACTGGAAATTAGTCACAGCCTCTGATTTCTCACTTGGTGTGGGCCTAGCAGAGGCCCCCAGCAGAGGTGCCCAGTCTCAAGCTTTCAATGAAGACTTTGCCACTCTTACCCATACAGAAAAAACTAATAGAAAGACCACCAGGCCCACCCTTGCGATCTCTCTCTGGGCTCACGTTACCAGGAATATGAGCTGGGCAAAATAACTGGAGTGTGCTGGGCAGAAATGCCTGCTCCTTACAAGGTCCTTCAGCAACTGGAGGCTTTCTGTTGGGGCTCACGGGAGGCTTGCTGCCTAACCAAGCAGGTTTTACCTCCAAACAACCCTTGAGTCAGTTGATCTGCCTCTCCAGAGTTACCACCCCAGCCCAGGTTGTCCTCTACTCTCTCCTGGACACCAGCCAAGCCTCTTTCCTGAGCTACCACGTAGCCCTCTCTCCATCTGTCCTCCACACAGCAATATTCTTGGAACACAAATCTGATCAGTCACCTATTCTCTCGCCCACTGAATGGTATCTTAGCACTCTTAGGGTAAATCCAAGCCCTTTGCACCTAGCCTGCGCACATTGGCTCTTACTACTCACCCCTTTACTTGCCCCAGCTAAACCATGGCCCAGGCACTCACCAAAGCCCCTTCTTGTCTAAGACCTATGCCCCACCCTCCAGTGTTTTTCATCTCTTGATATTCGTGCCCTTATGGAATACTTTCTCACATCAACTCAGAAGTGGTCTGTGTGGCCAAGAAAATATGGTGAATGTGAAGATGCATCCAAGGTTACTTCTTGGCATGGCAGTGCCACCTTTGTCTCATGGGGCAACCTCCATCTTGTGAGGATGCTTAGCAGCCCTGTGGGGTGGTCCGTGGGGAGAGAAACCAATTTTACCATCCACGTGAGTGAGCCACTTTGGAAGATATTCTTCCAGCTCTGGTCAAGCCTATAGGGGTTTATAGTTCCAGCCAATATCTGACTATCATCTCGTGGAAGACCTCAAAGTGGATTTGTTGACTGCTGTTGCCAAATTCTCAACCCAAGAAACACTGAAATGGTTTGGACGGTGTTTTTCTAAGCTACTGGACTTTAGACTTCTTGTTATATAGCCACTTAATGATGGGGATATGTCCTGAGAAATACATTGTTGGACAATTTCATCATTAGGATCTCAGAGTAATTACACAAACCTCACTGGTATAGCCCACAACATGGTAGGTGGTAGTTGTATAAGTGGCCCACCATTGACAAAAACATCTTTAAGCAACAGGTGACTATAATAATCACAAGATTAACAAGTACTTGTCATGCCCTAGGGAGTCCTGCTATTCCATATGTCCCCTTCTCCTGCCTGATCATTTCTAATCATTCTTCCTTCAAGGAACCTGGCCTGACCTCCTCCAGCCCTAGCAGATGTCTGACAGTCTCTTAGAACAGCAGCCCTTTCTTTCAGAGTCTTTACCTCAGCTGGTGATTTAATATTTTAGGGTGATGGTTTTTTGTCAGTCTATGCTCAGCAACTAGCAAAGTGCCCAGGGTATCAGTGACATGCAATAAAGACCCATGGAGCTGGCCTGATTGAGGGTATGATGCCTGTTCTCCACACATTAAATGCTTATTCTGCAAACCTACATCTAAACAACAAATGGACACATTCTTACTCAGCTATTTCTACTTCCAGGAATTCCTCCTAAGATTTACTCACACACATGCAAAATGAGAAGTGGACACAGCTGTTCACTGAAACTTGTCTGTAGCAAAAGCCTGAGAAGGCCCTAGTTGGCCATCAGTGACAGTTAGCTAAAGAAACTGTGCATCTAGAACCAAACCACAACAATAAAAACAAACATTTCCACAAAAATGGATTGGGGATTGCTTCCTAGCTAGAAGTGAAAAAAAGGAGCAGTACAGTACAGAACACAAAGTGCACTATTGTTTATGTAAAACAAAGTGGGGAAGGGCTAAAGATTTATTTATTTTTTATTTATGCATACAAGAAATGGCATGAAGGCCAGAGGTGTGAGGGATGGAGGTGGAGAGTGAAAGGATTCACCATGACAGAGTGGGGAGCAGAACAGGAAGATCTACTGAAGTACACCGCTGAGGGGAGCAGCAGAAAAGACAGGTCTGCTGGCCATGTGGGTGAGCTCCCTGACTGGGGATCAAACTCATGCTGCAGTGGTTGGCAGTAGCTTGATAGCACTGACTGAGACTTTAAACTATGGGCCAGCCACAAGGGAGGCCCCTATGTGTATTACTTGTCCATGCATAAAACCTCTTGGAAAGTTCCTAGAAATAAAGGATGCTAACTAGCAAGGTTAGGAGATGTGCGTAGAAGGCAAGTTCCTCCAAATATTCTTTTGAAATGATGGACCCTGTGGCCATGTTATTTATGTCAAACAAAAACAGAGCAATGGAGAAAGATGATTTTTCAATAAACGGTGCTGGGCCCCTGGATGCACTGGAAAAAGTGAACCTTGACCTCTACCTCACACCATCTACATCTACTCAATTCCAGATATCTTGCAGATCTAAATGGAAATGCAAAACCAAGTTTTTTAAATAAAACAAAGGCATTGGCCCTCTCTGGTGGCGCAGCTGGTTAAAGCACAGCACTAAGAAACTAAAGCCATTTCTGCATGAGTTTGATCCCCGCCTGCCCCAGAGAAGAAGCAAGTGTGTCTTTAACAGGAAGAAAGCACATTAATCATAATGGAAAATATGTAGGCTGTATAAAAATGAATTTGTTCATCAAAAGATATGCCTAATAGGCAAGCCACAGACATACATGGGGTGTATGTCTCATTCCACAGTACATACAGAATGTCTTCAAATTACTAAAAAGAGGAAATTTTTTTCTTATGTGGACAAAAGAATTGGACAGTAGTGAAATTGCAAAAGAGGATATACAAGTGGCTAAGATTCAAATGGAAAACTGCTCAACTACAACTACAGTCATCAGGAAATGCAAAATGAAACATTAATGTGATATTACTCCCACACACGCACCCTCCACACACGCACACACCATCTACAGCAGTGTCTAAAATGAAAATTTGCAAGTGTTAGCAAGACCAGTGTTCTGCATGGTACAGCCACTTCAGAAAAGGGTGTGGCAACATCTACTACAGCAAAATGTATTTCTACCCTAAAACCCTGCAACCCTATGCCAGGATAAGTGTTAAACTTCTCCAAATGATACAAACCTGCTCGTAGCAGCTCTTTTTGCAAGAGCCCAAAACTGAAGACAACGTAAACATCCCACAGTGATAGGACAATAATCCCATGTTCACACTGTGAAATCATATACCTAGGGTTAAATATTTTCTGTAAGCGGTAAAGTAATATTTTAGGATTTGTGAGCTTTACTTCCTTACAACTCAAACTCTGTACCTGTGGAGAAAAATACAGCTACAAATAATAATGTAAATGATGGGTATAGCTAAGTGCCAATAAAATTGCACTTGTGGACACTGAAATTTTAGTTTCCTACTTTATTCACATGTCACAAAATATCCTCCTTTGACCTTTTCCTGACCACTAAAATGTAAAAGTGATTCATTACCTACCACCTGGACAAAAACAGACTGTGGGGTGGGTTTGGCTCAGGCACTGTAGTTTGGGGAACCCTGCTCTTCAGCATTGAGCGCTCCACAACTCTGTGAAACTTGGATGAATCTCAAAAACATACTCAGGAAAAGAAGTCAGACACAGACAAATACATATTGCATGATTCCATTTATAGAATTCACCACAGTACATCTCTCCACTTCTCTCCCTCTGAGTTTGGGTTTCCTTCCTTCCAAGACCCCGCCAACCTTGCCTCCCCTGGGCCTCTTCAACCTGAATGGGCCCCAGGGCCACCAAGCACTATAGCCAGCAGGCTCTGGAGAAAAGCAGTGGTCAGCACTCAGGGAATTACCCACCTCTTGAGGCACCAAGTGAAAACACACAGCGTCCACTCCTGAACTGCAAAGAATAGCCTTCCATACCACACTGAGCAGGGATGAGAAGTGGGCCTTCCCCTGGCCATTAAATCAGAGGGACTTCACGTGAAGCACCTCCTTCCAGGAAATGATTTCTAGTTAACCTCAACCACCTGTCCAAAAGCCATCACCATGTTATTAAAACTACCTGGCAAAAGAGATACACAGAGAGTTTCCAATCAGGGCACTGAGGACTGTCTTAAAAGGTTTCCTCTTCAACATCACTTGTAATAAGGGAGATGCAAATTAAAATCACAATGAGATACCACCTCACACCAGTGAGAATGGCACATCTTAAAACAACTAACAACAACAAATGTTGGCAAGGATGTGGAGAAAAAGGAATTCTCCTGCACTGCTGAGGGGAATGCAAACTAGTACAACCACTATGGAAAACTGTTTGGAGGTTTCTCAAACTGCTAAACATGGAGCTTCCCTATGACCCAGCAATACCACTCCTAGGTATCTACCCAAAAGACACCAAAAAACACTGATTCAAAAAGATACCTGTACCCCCATGTTTATTGCTGCTTTATTTACAATTGGAAAGACATGGAAACAACCCAAATGCCCAAAAGTATATGACTGGATTAAAAAGATGTGCTACAATAAGAACGGAAACCATAAAATACCTAGAAACAAAGATGGGTCAAACACTACACGACATACACTTCAGCAACATCTTTAAAGACAGAGCACCCAACGCCACAATAGTGAAGGCAAGGATAAATAGATGGGACTACATCAAGTTAAAAAGCTTCTCTACAGCAAAAGAGACATTACTAAAAACAAACAGACAGCCCACTAATTGGGAAAACATTTTCTCATACAAAAGTAGTGATAAAGGACTGATCACAAAAATATACGGAGAACTGACGAAACTCAACAAAAATAAACAACCCCATCAAAAAATGGGCAGTAGAGCTAAAAAGATACTCCTCCAAAGAGGAAATGCAGATGGCCAACAAGCATATGAAAAATGTTCAAAATCACTCGTAATAAGGGAGATGCAAATTAAAATCACAATGAGATACCACCTCACACCAGTGAGAATGGCACATCTTCAAACAACTAGCAACAACAAATGTTGGTGAGGATGTGGAGAAAAGGGAACTCTCCTGCACTGCTGGTGGGAATGCAAACTAGTATAACCACTATGGAAAACTGTTTGTAGGTTCCTCAAACTGCTAAACATGGAGCTTCCATATGACCCAGCAATCTCACTCCTTGGTATCTACCCAAAAGACACAAAAACACTGATTGAAAAAGATACCTGCACCCCCATGTTTATTGCTGCTTTATTTACAATTGGAAAAACATGGAAGCAGCCCAAATGCCCAAAAGTAGATGACTGGATAAAAAAGATATGGTACATATATACAATGGAATATTACTCAGCAACCAAAAAAGAGAAACACATGTCTTTTGCAGCAACTTGGATGGAGCTGGAAAAGATCATGCTTAGTGAGATAAGCCAGAAAGAGAAAGAAAAATACCGGATGGTTTCACTCATAGCAGGACTATAATGGACCAGGTGAGAAAATAACAAAAATAATGAACAACCATATACCAGAGACATTTTGCGGGGGTGGAGTGGGGAATGGGATCAAAAACGGGGGTGGGGAGGGAAGTGCACGGGATTATGGTGATGGCACATGAGTGACTTGGTGATGGGAAACCTGCGGGGATTACAATTGAGATGGAAAAAAAAATGTACAAAATGATGTAAAAATAAACTGTTATAAAATAATAAAAAAAATCTTAAAAAAAAAGATGTGGTACATATAAAAAATGGAATAGATAAAAAAAGATAAACACGTGCCTTTTGCAGCAACATGGATGGAGATGGAAGGGATCATGCTTAGTGAAATAAGCCAGAAAGAAAAGGAAAAATACTGGATGGTTTCACTCATAGCAGGAGTATAAGGACCAGGGGAGAAAATAATAATAATAATGAATAACTAACTATATACCAGAAACATTTTACAGGGCTGGAGTGGGGAATAGGAGGTAGGGGGAGGGGAAGTGCTCTGGACTATGGTGATGGCACACAGGTGATTTGGTGATGGGAAACCCATGGGGATTACAACTGAGATGGGGAAAAGGCACAAAATGATGTAAAAATAAACTATTGTATTAAAATAAAATTTTAAAAAGCAAAAAAAACTTTCCTCATTTTCCCAGTTGTGACCTAGGGGCCATGAACCAGCTGACCCACTGGGAGGAGCTAGAAGGGCTTGTACCCCCGACACTCCTCTACCTGGCAATACTGACATTTGGGGCCTGACCTCTATGCTAGGGGGCAGTTGTACCCCAACCCTCCTTCAACCCAAAATGTGTCCAGACAGTGACTAATGTCCCCTGGGGGCACAGAACCACTGTGGATGAGAACTACTTATTTAGACACCAGGAAATGACAAGACAATAGCCTCAGTCCAGCAGCATTTCCTCTGGGGAATATCTTGTAGATGAAAATCAGCACAAACCCTGCATTTTGAAAACCGTAAGTCTTGACAGCTAACTTCAGCAGTGGATAGGGCCCTCCCTGGTGGCGCAATGGGTTACAGCATAGCTATCACCAACCACTGCAGCAAGAGTTCAATCCCCAGCCAGGGAGGTGAACTGTGTGTTGTGGCAGACCTCTCCTGACTCGCCCACTTCTCCCCTCAACAGTGTATATCAGTAGATCTGCCTGTTCTGCTTTCCATTTTGTCTCTGATGAATCTTCCCACTGCTCCCACACAGCTGGTCTGTACCCCAGTTCCTATATGCACAAATAAATAAATCTTAAAAAAAAAAAAAAAAGAGCAGTGGATAGTGAAAGTGCAGTGTCCTGGGCTCTGGTATCAATTTTTCTGAGCCCCAATAGGGCCCAGGAAATTATATATATATTCTTCACAAGTTCCCCACTTGTGAAAATTTAAGAAGCACTATCCCCCAGCTTTATTGAGAAATAATTAAAAAAAATAAAATTGCATATATTTAAAGTATACAACATGAGGTGAAATTCACATACATTGTGAAATAATTGCCACAAACTTATTAACACATCCACCATTTTGCTTACTTACAGTCTTTTTATTTGCATGTAGTGAAAACACTACTGTTTTAGCAATAGCTTGTGTGGCAGCTGAAGCTCTGGTTCTGATGTCAGACCGAAGTGTACAACATAGTATTATTTACTGGGTAAAAATGCTTAGCATTTACTCATTTTATTTTTTTATTATTATTTTTAAAGATTTATTTATTCATACAGAACTGAGGTACAGGCCAGAGATGTGGAGGGTGAGAGGATTCACCAGAGACAGAGTGGGGAGCACAACAGGCAGATCGACAAAGTACACTGCTGAGGGGAGCAGCAGGCAGGTCAGGAGAGGTCTGCGGAGTCATGTGGATCTCCTCTGGGGCAGGCGGGGATCGAACTCATGTGGAAGTGGTTTAAGCTTCTTAGTGCTGTGCTTTAACCCGCTGCGCCACCAGGGAGGGCCAATTTTTTATCATATTTTTAAATTTTTTTACATCATTCTTAATTTTGTGCACATTTTCATATCAGTTGTAATCCTCCCACCACTAATTGACCGGTGTGCCATCACCACAGTCCAGTGCACTCTTCTCACCCCAGATCTGATCCCATTCCCCCTTCCATCTATATAAAATGTCTCTGGTTTATAGTTAGTTCATTGTTTTCATTTTTACTGTTACCTTTGTTTCTCTCTTTTTTTCCCAGTCCCTTATCATCTGCTATGAGTGAAACCATCCGGTATTTTTCTTTTTCTTTCTTGTTTATTTCACGAAGCATGATCTCTTCCAACCCCACCCATGTTTCTGTCTTTTTTGATTGCTGAGTAATACTCCATTGTGTATATGTACCACATCTTTTTAATCTAGTCTTCTATTTTCGGGCATTTGGGTTGATTTCACATCTTCCCACTCATTTTATAATTGACTCTTTGACCAACATTTCCCTATTCCCCTCAACTCCCAGGTCCTGGTAATCACCATTCTACTCTGTTTATAAGAATTTTATTTTTTTCGACTCCCATACAAGTGAGATGGTACAATATTTGTCTTTCTGGCTTGTTTCACCTAGCATGATGTCCTTCCTATCTATCCATATTGTAAATAGCTAAATATCCTTCTTTATAGTTAAATAATATTTGTGGGTGTGTGGTGACATTTTCTGTATGCATTCATCTGTTGATGGACATTAAGCTGCTTCCATATCTTGGCTATTGTGAATAATGCTGAAATGAACATGAAGTGTAGACATCTTTGCAATGTACGTATTTCCTTTTCTTTGAATGAAGACCTAGAAATGGAATTACTGGATCATAGGGTAGTTTCTATTTTTAATTTTTTGAGGAAATTGGCTGTACCAATTTACATTCCCACTAACAGTGCACAAAGTTGTTTTTTCTTTTTTTTTTTAATTTGGCTTGCAATGTTTTGTTTTACTCTAGTTATATGCCATTTATAAGTAAACTGTTCCGTGTTCCCTTCATTCTAATCCTGGGGTGAAAGAGTAGCTTGTAACTGTTCCGGGATCATTGGGACCAGTTTGTTCTAGGAACTGGGTTATTCTTTCTGTCCCAACTGACATCTGGATTGGACAAAGCCACAGGTCAAGGCCCTCCAGTTCCAATAAATACAAAAGTTTATCAAGCTAAGAAACCTCTTGGCCTGACCAAGGATCTGACAGAGCCTGGTTTTAGGAGATGGGTGGAGAGAACAAATCTGCAAAGCCTGCAACTAAGTCTCTGGGTGTTTTTTTCTTAAAGTGGGGAAGTTCAATTACAAGGAGGACTCCAGAGTCAGGTGGAGGGCTTCCAGGAATAGGAGCTGTATTTTCTATGACATGTTTATTACGTTTCCTAAGTTAAGGAGAGGTTGGAGTGGGTTGATGAAAATCCTTCTTCACGCTCTGATTTAGGGGAGAATTTAAGGTGCTCCTCTTTTGGGGCTTCCCTAGTGGCTCAAGGGGTTAAAGTGTAGCATTATGAAGCTATCCAGAGCCACAGCAGCACAAGTTCCATTCCCAGTCAGGGAGGTGATCCACATAGCACAATAGCCCTCTCCTGACCCACCTGCTGCTCTTCTCAGCAGTGTATCTCAGTACATTTCAGTGTATTTCAGCCTTTTCTGTTCCCCATTCTGTCTCTGGTGAATCCTTTCTCTCTCTCTCTCACACACACACACACGGCACCTCAGGCCTGTACCCCAGTTCTGTATGCATGAATAAATAAATCTTTAAAAAAAAGAATATTTCGATCACCCAATGAAAGCACTCATACCTGTTTACATTTAGCACCCATCCCAGATCACCACTAATTTAGTTTCCTTCTCCATAGATTTTTCTTTTATGAGAATTTCATTTAATGGAACCATATAACTTGTGATCCTCGTGACTGGCTTCCTTTACTTAACAGAATTCCTTTAAGTTTCATTCATGTTAGTATGTGTATGGGTATTCTGTATCTTGTTATTGCTGAAGTGAACATCTTCCATTGTATAAATGTGTCACATTTTATTTATCCACTCACAATGATGCCCATTTGCCTTATTTCCCCCTTGGAGCTATTATGAAAAAGTCTGCTATGAGCATTTGCAGTTAAGATTTCACGTGGAGCTGTGTTCTCAAATCTTTTAGGTACATCCTTGGAATCAGACTATGAGTTTTATAGTAAGTTTATGTCTGCCTTTGTAAGAAACCACCAACTGTTTTCTAAAAGGTCAGTGCCTCTTTACATTTGAAGTTGAGGTTATAAACATACCCATTTTATAGATAATGAAACCAGTTGATACTTGTCTGGTAAAGTGTCAAAAATCAACTTGGGTTGCCAGGTGTTAAATTTGAGACCTAAGTGTTCTTTTTTTTTTTTTTTAACTTTAGAGTTGTTTTTTTCCTAACTATTTGTGCATACAGAACTGGGGTATAGGCCAGAGGTGCAGGGGCAGTGAGAGGCTTCACCAGAAACAGAGTGGGGCGCAGAACAGGCAGATCAATGAAGTACACTGCTGAGCAGCAGGTGGGTCAGGAGAGGTCTGCCGCTCAATGAGGGTCACCTGGGGGAAGGGGATGGAACTCATGCGGAAGTGGCTTTAGCTTCTCAGTTCTGTGCTTTAACCTGCTTCGCCACCAGGGAGGGCCTAGAGTATTTTTTTTTTAATATTTATTTATCTGAACTCATGCCTTTTACAGCAACATGGATGGAGCTGGAAGGGATCATGTTTAGGGAAATATGCCAGAAAGATAAAGAAAAATACAGAATGGTTTCACGCATAAAAGGAGAGTAAAGGACCAGGGGGAGAAAAAAAATAATAATGAACAACTGTATATCAGAGACATTTTATGGGGGTGGAGTGGGGAATGGGATCAAAAATGTGTGGGGGAATGCACAGGACTATAGTGATGCACATGGGTGAATTGGTAATGGGAAGCCTATGGGCATTGCAGCTGAGATGGAAAAAGGTACAAATGATGTAAAAATAAACTATTACAATTAAAAATAAATAAAGATTTATTTATCTGGCCCTCCCTGGTGGCAGAACAGGTTGGGACACAGCACTACAAGCTAGCCACAGTCACTTCAGTGCAAGTTTGATTCCTACCCAGGAGGTGACCCACATGGCACAGCAGACCTCTCCTGACTTGCCTGCTGCTCCCCTCAGCAGTGTACTTTGTCCATCTGCCTGTTCTGCTCTCACTCTGTCTCAGGTGAATCCTCTCACCTCCTCCTGTACTTCTGGCCTGTACCCCAGTTCAATATGCATAAATAAATAAATCTTTAAAAATAAATAAAGAAAAGACATATTTATCTATGCATACAAGAATTGGGGTACAGGCCAGAAGCATAGGAGATGATAAGATTCAACAAGAACTGGGGTACAGGTCAGAAGCATAGGAGGAGATGATAAGATTCACCAGAGACAGAGCAGGGAGAAACACACTTCTGACGGCAGCAGCTGGCAAGACAGGAGAGGTCACCTCCCTGGCTGGGGATTGAACTCACACCATAGCGTTTATAGTGCTGAGACTTAACCCCTAGGCCACCAAGAAGGCCCCAGAGTATGTGTTCTTAAACACACCACAAATTGCTATTAAATTTTACATCTGTCCAATTTCACTTCCCCTTTTTTGATAGATTTAACTGTTTCTAGAGGAGCCATTCATGGAAAAGAGATGGATGTTAGCTGTCTGAACTTTGGGGAAGTGGGTTTTTTTAGTAAATGAATGAGGATATGAAGTTGGGGAAAATAGACTAGAAAACCTTTGGAGACTGTTAATGAAAGGATGGATCCAGATAACAACTGTCCACAGATGATCAGATGACTGGGGACAGACAGTTGGAGAATCTACAAAGATAGGATCAGATGATGGCACCTGAACTTCCTGATGGATCTTATCAATAAGAGATAGAGAGAGACAGCATGTCCTCTTGGTGGAAGTTTCCAGCACCAACTATTGTAATACCAAAATATTAATTTTGAAACTTATTGAGGACACAGGAATGTTTTAATGACATAGGAGATATCATAAACCAATGCCAAGCTTTAAGAATTTCTCTGAGACGGGCCCTCCCTGGTGGCGCAGAGGGTTTTAGCACAGCACTAAGTTAAAGCCACTTCCGCATGAGTTCAATTCCTGCCTGCCCAGGAGGTGACCACATAGGCTGCTCCCCTCAGCAGTGTACTTCGTCGATCTGCCTGTAATGCTCCCCAGTCTGTCTCTGGTGAAGCCTCTCGCTGCCCCTGAGCCTCTGGCCTGTACCCCAGTTCTGTATGCACAAATAAGTAAATCTTTTAAAAAAAATCTCTTTGAGATAAAGCAATTTCTTCAACAAATGATTTACTAGAAGGGGAGAAAAGCTTGTTAAGCCTTCTAACCAAATTAAAAAGGTTTAACCTAGTTTAAATCTATTGTTGAAAAGGAAAACTTGTTAAATAATATCTTGGGAATTTATTAACTAAATACCATGTAAGGATCTTGTTTGGATTCTGACTTGCATAAATAAAATATTAAAATGAAAACTGAGATAGACGGGGAGATTTTCACACTGACTGATACTGCTGATAAGTATGATCAAAATTTATTGTGGGTTTTTTTTTTAAATAAAAAGTAGAATATTTACCAACAAAATAACATGATTTCCTTAAAAGTATCCAGTGTAAATACTGGATGTTTTCACTCATAGCAGGAGTATAAAGGACCAAGCAAGAAAATAATAATAATAATGAACAACTGTATACCAGAGACATTTTACGGGGATGAAATGGGGGGTGGTATCAAAATTGGTGGGGGGAAGTACACTGCACAATGGTGATGGCACAGGGGTAATTTGGTGATGGGAAGCCCAAGGGGATTACAACTGAGATGGAAAAAGACACAAAATGATGTAAAAATAAACTATTATATTATTATTTAAAAAATCCAGTGAGTAATAATTGATTCACACAAGAAAGGATGCTAAAGGAGCGAAAGTTTGATGAGTAACAGGATATTTATAGATGAAAAAGGTCAACCCACAAGACACTTAATAATTACCAAGTGAAAACGAAACTTTGAAGTGATGACACTAGGCAGATACACCAAGCAAAGTTAACATTGCCACTGAGGGATTCACTGTCACTGAGGGACAATGAGAAGGACATGTTGCTTCTATGGTGCTTCTGCTAAAAATGTAGAGCTGGACTCCAACCATGAGGAATCATCAGACAGGCAAAGCTGAAGCACATTTTACCAAATAACTGACCTGTATTTTTCAGAAATGTCAAGGTCATGGAAGACAAAGAAAGGTTTGAAAACTGCTCTAACTGAAGGAACCTGGAAAGGCAGCTGAACGCGAGAAGCAATCTGGGACAACTGGCAAAATCTAATCAAGGTTTGTAGAATTCCTCATTTTGCTAGTTGTATAAGAGAATGATTGTATAAGAGAATGCCTAGTACTTAGAAACATAGTAAATTAGGTAGGGGGATGGATGGTTAGGTAGGTAGGAACAGTTGGTAAGTGGGCGTTACCCTTAATCTGGATCAATTTGCTCTGAAGCCCCTTTATATGAGGTTTAATTACTAAATTTGTTTATTAGTTTTATTTATTTATTTTTAAGGATTTATTTATCTATGCACACAGAACTGGGGTACAGGCCAAAGGTGCAGGGGCAGCGAGAGGACCCATCAGTAAGAGTGGGGAGCCCAGCAGGCAGACTGAAGAAATACACTGCTAAAGGGGAGCAGCACATAAGACAAGCGGTCTCCTATGCCATGTGGGTCACCCTCCATCGGGGGCCAAACCCATGCTGAAGCGACTGCAGCTGGATTCATAGCGCTTTGCTTTAACCCATTGTACCACCAAGGAGGGTCCTAAGTTACTAAATTTAAATTACTTAAGTTACTGAATTTTGTATTTTCTGTCATTTGTGGCTCAGTCTAATCTTAATAATATATATTTTTTAATTTCAAAAATCGTAAGTGCTTTGTGGACAGTACAATGTCATTCATCATCATAATAGTGGTAAGACTTAAGAATTTTTGTTGAAATGGTGGCATAAAGCCATGAGGTGAGCTGCTCAGAGGCTGTAGATACCTGGCATGGATTCCACGGTTATACTGGCAAGACTCTTTATACTGAAGCTCTTTATACTCAGTTAAAATTCAGTTCCTGCATTACTGAACTTACCACAAGTGCTAAATAGTCACAGTGAGCAGTGCAGATCATTGTAGAAAGTTCTGTTGGGCTGTACTGCTCTCCATTATGGAGTCGAGAATATGTCTCAGAATATGATCCAAAAATCATGCATTTTCCAAACACTGCTGGTAGTTGGTGAAAAATGTGCATTGTTGGGGTCACTCCACACCTATTCAGTCAATCTGTGAACAAAAGATCTGTACAAGGTATTCCCTCTATCCAAGTAGACTTGGTAGGGCAAAAGGCAAGCATCATCTTTTGTTCATGTGGCTTAGTCTATTCTGTTCAAGGCTCCAAAATTTGAGAGAGATCAGTAGACCAGGATACTATGGAACAGCATCTGTGCCTTCAACCAAACTGCCTGGGTTTAAATCCTTGCCCTCCACTCATTATGTGGCCTTGGTTCAGTTACTTGAACTCTGTGCCTCAGCGTCTTGTCTGTCAGGAAACCTGCTCTATGGTTTGTGTGAAGAGCCCTTGAGTCCATAGGTACAAACATTCAAACATGTCAGGAACATGATAGACACCGTATTATTATTAGTAGTCACATCTTCTCAAGGCTGTTAATGAATGAGGGGTATGGGTGCAACCTACCTCCCTGGTCTTGTCTGTTGCTCCCCTTAGCAATGTATTTCAGTCAGTCTGCCTGTTCTGACTCTGGTGAATCCTCGCCCCTCTGGCCTTCACCCCAGTTCTATGCAAAAAAAATAAATGAATGCGGGGGGGCCTTCTCTGGTGGTGCAGCGGGTTAAAGCACAGCACTAAGAAGCTAAAAGCCACTTTAGCTTGAGTTCGATCCCCACCCTGGAGGTGATCCACATGGTGCAGCAAACCTCTCCTGTCTCACCCTCTGCTCCCCTCAGCAGTGTACTTCATTGATCTGCCTGTTCTGCTCCCCACTCTATCTCTGGTGAATCCTCTCACTGTCCCTGCACCTCTGACTTGTACCCCAGTTCTGTATGCATAAATAAAAACATCTTTTTAAAAAAAAATGAATGTGGGGTATGACTTGCTCAATTTTCCCTGGTCTTACTATCATCCATGCCCCCAAAACTGTTACTTCCTTTATTTTATTCCTTCACAGCGCTTAATACTCACTGAAATGACCATCATTTGTTTTTTGCTTATTTGCAGTCATTTGACATTTATTGTGCACTACTGTATACTAGCTAATGTTTTGAGCATGTACATTAGAGACTAGAAAGGGGAAAAGGATAAGATGTATGTGTATGGCGTGCCCGGGGGGGGGGAATGCGGGGGGCGGGAAGAGAAAGATAAATTAATACATGCTATATTGCCAGCTGATTATTGGGTGAAGGACAAGGTAGAAAGAGAAGTGGTCAGGCCTGGCTTATCTGAGGAAGTGGCACTGAAGCAGAAGCCTAAAGGAAGGAAGGAATGAAGCACTGACTCCAACCTGGTCTGGCCTGTACCTCCTTCTCCCATTATCCCAGCTTTGGCTGGGGTTTCCAGAGGTTGTCTCTGTACTGTTGGAGGGGAATTCTAGTGGGAAGTGCAGGCTTCCTAGCCTATGGCTACTGTTTGCCTCACACCTGTTGGAGTGTTTGTCCTGGAGTTGCTGGGTGGGGCTTCAGCTTGGGAGCCAAGAGTCCTCATCAAAGCTCCAGATCAATCTTCAAAGGACCCACCTCTGTGCCTCTGGACGAAGAAGGGTACATTACCCAAGAACTGCAAGGGACAGCTTCAGCCCTTGTGGGCTTCTACTGGCTTGGGTAGGGCTGACTGGAGCTGGCTGCCCACTCTCCTCCCTCCTTCCACAGTAGAGGATTGAGGAGCCTTTCTCCCACTGTGTTGTAGTTAAGTGGATCTTGAGTTAGCTCACTTGGGTTCAACGCCAGGCAAACATTGCCCCAAATGGCAATGTGACCCTGAACAGCTTATTGAAACTTTTCTGAGCCCATCTCCTAAGAATTCATGCCTGGAACATGCCTAATGGGGGCCAGCCATTTCTTTGGAGGATTATCTGGGATGGGTTTGTGCCCCCAACATTAGTTATCCAGTGCCTGGGTGGGTTATGTACTGGAATGGAGAAAGGGCCGCTTGCACAGGCTCTCTGACAGGAAGCAAGGTCCCAGGGCCTAGTTAAGCACTGGGAGGGGCCAGACAGCTGCCCTTGGGGAAATGTCAGCATTTAGAAGCCACAGCACCCCTGCCAGGTGGGAATCAGGAGGTTGGCAAAGAATGAACTACTTAGACAGCAGGCACCATCTTCTGTCCATCTATCACTGAGCCACAGGGGGTTCATGGTGGAATTACCACCCTAAGCCTGAAAAGACAACAGCCATCAAAAAGAGAAATTGAACCGTTTATTTACCTGGACCTGGGTCCTAGTCATGGATGACATCTGGGGACCTCTATAAAGGAGATACCCATTAAGTGTCACCTTTCTCCTCAAAGATTCCATACCCCCGGCCTTTGTATCACAAGAAAATCATTTTGAGGTGTGAGATTTCCTTCCCCAAGGTGGGCTGTATCCAGCTCAACAGTGGGGACACAGGCCAGCATTAAAAGGGGTTTATGCAGGTCTAGACCCCTCTTTGGCAGTTTCAACACAGACATGAGGAGAAAGAACATCACCCGTCCACTGAGGGGGAAACATGGGGAGAAGGGATCGCAGACATCTCACACACACACCTCTCTCTCATACACAGACATTAACAGACACACATAAATATACTTTCGTACCGCAATATCCCTTCCGTCTCTCCTTCCGGCAGGTCAGGAGAGCGCGCTCCACAGCTGTCCCTGGCACCCTCACTCCCGCACCCTGGTTTCAATACAACTTGAAAGGAAGGCTAAAGACTGCCCTGCCTTAGGAGATCTGGCACTATGTTCACTGGGCCTGAAGGGGGAGGAATTTGGGGGGTGGAGGTTCTGTGTGAACAGCTCCGCTAGAATTTTCTTGGGTTCCACCCTGCTCCCCAGAGAGGTCCAAGCCCTTCTCCTCACCACCACCTCCCCAATCTCAGACCAGTTTTTCCAGCCCTTGGTGATTCCTCTGTGCCCCAAATAGTGCAATTGGCCCATGAGGTCTGACAGCGGGGATTAGCATCACCCCCACCCCACACTACCACCCTGTGATGTCCTGGCATGTTATAGAATGAGAGGAAAAGGAAGAAGAAACCTAACCTAAATGGCATCTGATGAAACTTGGGGAAGCTATGGAATTGGGCCCAGGAAGGAGACCTCCAGTTCCTTGGAATGTGGCTCCAGAGAAGTGGGGTGAGGTTGATAGAAGGTGGCTAAGGGTTAAGGGTGTCAACTTAGAGAGGGGAGTCTGGTGTGGGTACAGGGTCACACAGTTGTTGAAAGGCTAAAACCCTTTGTGCCAGCTCATAAGTTGTTCTGCCCTTGAGTTCCCCTTGAGTGCTGTTCCACTGTCACCTTGCTCTCCCCATGATTCAGTGTTGAAGGGGTACAAGGGTCATTCCAGGACTCTGCTGAAGCTCTGCTATGCAGCTGGGGTGCCTCTGCAGCTGTCCCGGGCACAACCTATTTCCATTATCACCCAGTTCTGAGTGCAGGCTTCTTGCCTGGCACCCCCGTGTCTCTGTTCAAGGCTGGAGCACAGACCACTCTACTGTGGCCTGGTTATAAGCACATTTGCTGATCAGACCATCGTGTTGCTCTCCAGAAATGTGGGCAATGTGGGCATGGGTGTACCCCTTTCCAGTGAGCTGGAACTGCGGAGGGGCAGGAGGCGGTGGCCTGGGGTCCCATCCCGCCGTCCTTGTACCCCTGCCACCCGAGTCCAGCACTTCAATGGACGCAATACCTCCCGCCGCAGGTCCCGGCTGCGACATGTATAGATAACAGGGTTGAGTAGCGAATTGAGGGTGGCAAAGGCAAAGAAGTAGTGGGCCTTGTAGAGGACAGGGCAGGACCGGACGGGACAGGCATAGTCCAGGAGGAGGATGCTAAAGGCGGGCAGCCAGCAGACGATGAAGACGCCCAGCACAATGGTGACTGTCTTGAGCAGGGCCAGTGTCTGTGGGCCAGCCACATCAGCATGGCTGGAGCGGACCACACAGTAGATGCGGACATACAGAGCTACAATGGCCAATAAGATGACGGAGAAGATGGTGACCACGCACAGTACGTAGTGCTTGGCATAGAGTGGCAGAACAGTCGAGCAGGCCTCAAGGTGGCCCAGGCAGTTCCAGCCAAGGATGGGTAGACCACCGAGAACTAGGGAGATGAGCCAGGAGGCCGCAATGAGCAGCAGCATGCGGCAGCTCTTGTCGCTGCCATAGATCTTGACCTTGGCAATGGCTACGTGCCGTTCGATGGCAATGGCCAGGAGGCTGAAGACAGAGGCAGAGAGGGTGATGAAGGCGGAGCCCTCACGGGCAAACCACTGTACAGGTGTCAGCCCCAACGTGACACGGCCTGAGAGTAAGGTGTTGGCTATGAAGGCCACCCCGGCCAGCAGGTCTGAGGCTGCCAGGTTACCCAGGAACAGGTACATGGCTGAGTGGAACTTGCTGTTACGTGAGACTGCAATCAGCACCAGCAGGTTTTCTACCACAATGGCACAACAAAGGATGATGATGACAACCGAGGCGACCTTGCGGGAGAGTGTCTCCTGAGTGTCCGGTGTCTCCTTGGTGTAATTATAGTGTTCCTGAACCTTGCTGGGGCTTAGATATTCCGAGTACAAGCTGCCCATGATGGGGCTCAGTGGCTGGCTGGGGCCATGAGGCTGTCAGAGCTGCAGAGAGAAAACACAGGTCAGTGGTGTGCCTGCTGCCTGAGCTTTGGCTTTGGATGACTATGACTGGTTAGAGCCCCAGCTCTATCACTCATTAAGTCAAACTTATCATCACTCCTGTTTTACAAGTGGGAATCCCAGAGAAATCAATTCGCTTTTCCTAAATCAAGAACTATAAACGACAGAGACAAAGACACTAGCTCCTCAGGCTCCTACCCCTAGGTTACGCTGTTTTTCAAAGGAATAGAAACTACCCTGCAAGGCAATTGGGACACAAAAGTGGGCCTCTGGAAGCTTTGCCTACCCCCAAGAGCGAGTCCTGAGCAAAGCCTGGAGGACTTGCCTCTTTTCTTGAACACACTGGAGCCTCCGGCCTCATTCAGCCTGTCAACCTGGGTCAGCAAGATGCTCGCCGATGATAGCACCTACTCATTACCACCCACTGCCCTGGATTTCAGGCTAGGCCTAAACCTTGAGGCCATGGGTGCACCTAAGATAAGGTCTTGGGGAGACACTAGGGCGGCCCTGAGGTTCAAGCATCCCAGAGGTCACATCATCTTTAAGGACACAGACTTTGGAGGCAATCCAGCCTTCAACCCCACTCCACCTCTGACACGTTGGAATCTTGGGCAAGTTACAAAACACAACTCTTCAATGTCCTCGTGTGTGCAATAGAGAGAAGAAAGTCCATTCCACAGGAGTGACAGGGAAATTCTGTTGTATGATACATAAGGCAAGCTTATCATAAGCATTCAATAAATAGCAAATAATACTTTTTTTTTCTACCCTCTTCCTGACACACACACAGAGCTCTGAACTGGGTGCCATCCAATTTGAGGGGGGAGGGGATGTTGGCTGAGTCCACCAGGCAAGATCCCCAACTCAGTCAACATCCCCAACAGTCTGTTCTCAGAACAGTCTAGCCCTACCCTGGGATAGAGGGTCCCATGGGGGTGGGCTGGGCATTGGCACCCCTCTCCCCAGCCAGAATGAAATCCAGATGTGAGGCTCCTGGAACAAACAGGGTGGAGTCCTCACTCACAAGCCTTTCCAGTCACATCCTGTGTGGGGAAGGTTAGGAGGGGGTGACGGGGTGGGGGAGCCACAGGAGACAGTCTGGGAGGTCCTGGCTGGGAGGACCCGGCAGCGGCAGCTGCGCTTAAGTCATGTGAGTGGTGAGGGGGCGTGCAGCCCAGCAGCCAGGGAAGATGCAGGGAGGGGAGATGGTATTTGTTTCCATGAAAGCCTGAGTCACCCCCCTTCTCAAGGAAAAATGAGCCGTGGGGGGAGGGGGTGGGAAGAGGTGCGTGGGCAGAGGATGAGAGGCCTACATTATGGCCTCCCCCCAGCTTGGGAGAGTACGGGTGGGTCTCAAGCAATTGGTGCAGTGCATCTGCCTTTCATAAGGGAGTCCAGCAGTTAGCTAAATGGGGGAGGGGGCTCAGGAAGTGGCCTGTCCAGGACCCTGGAAACAGGCCTGGCAAGAACCGCATGCATGCCAGGAGCACATTTCCAGAAAAGGCTGGTTAGGCCGGTTCCTAGTAACCCTGGGAGTAATGGGGGGCTCCAAGGGTTGCCCAACCATCTCAATTCCTGGACGCCCCTTCAGAGGGGCACCCTGATTCTCGGCCTGACAGAAGCAGCTGCTCCCCCTGGGCGAAGGGACATCCGTCCTAGTTTGGGAACAGAGAAGAGCTTGTGAGCGTCTACGGGGACCGCTGCCCCGCCCAGATCACCACACAGAAGCTCCTTGTTTCCCAGCAGGACAGGGCCCCGGGCTTCTGATGCCCTCTGCCCGGTGGGGAAGCTCCTTGCTCGCTGGGCCTTGACAGAGCGGCAGTCTGGCCAGAAGCACCGCAATTGGCTCATTTATAATCGCAGGGCACTGAGTGATTTGCCTATTGGTCTGGGCTTTCAGTCCGCAGCATTTGATTGGCCCAGTTGGGGGCGCTCTTCAGCTCGCGCTTTTGCTCTGGTCATTTCAGGCAGCGTTAGCACTCAGCGATAAGGCTGTGGGTGACTCCCTGGAAAGTGTTAACCAACCGTGGCCTGACCTCTGGGTCACCCAAACCAGATGCCCCCCAGGGCGTCCTGGTCTACTAAGCCCCTTTCTGAGATTCATAAGTGAGAATCAAGCACCCGTCGCAGGTCTAGGAACACACTTGCCAGTGGACAAGAAACCCTGAGTGTCCCTCACAGCCGACTCTGTCCCCTCCTCCCCATCATGAGGGGGTAACCATCCCTCTCCAGTCAGACAGCCAAGAAAAAGATTTATGGCAGCTTCCTGGAGAAATAAGAAATGGCTTCAGCCCTTGCACCCCAGAGAGTGACCAAAATGTCTGTCTTCTTAAAGGGATGTGAGGTGAGAAGACTGGACTCACTCCTCACTTTGTGCAAACCCCACAGGTTATCAAGGCATCCTCAGAAGGAGGGCTGACTCTCCTAGTTGGAGAAGAGGGAAACTGAGGCTCCCCACTAGAACTTTGCTAACTCGAGCTTAATTTAAGGTCCTCGGCTGTTTGCAGAAAGAGGAAGCAGGGCCCAGAGAGTGAACTGGCAGAAAAGCCACCCCCAAACAGATACATTCCCCCTGTACCAGGCCCCTGGGCCTGACTAAGCGCAGAACCTGTCTCCTGTTCACCTTCATGGAGGTAATTCTGACCCCCTCTCAGAGATCAGGAGGACCCCAGGCTCAGAACAGCCTGAAATGGAGCGGGTGGTACCAGTGACAGGGTTTGGAAGGAAAGGGAAGACTTAAAGCTGTTGAGAGAGAGACTGGGAGAGAGGAAGGTGCCCTTCCCCTCAAGTTCTGAGGCTTAGGGCAATCCTTTCCCTAACCCCAGCAGTCAGGTCTCCTCTATACTGCCATCTCTACAAAGCCAAAGAAAGCTTTTTATTTGTTGCTTCTCAGCTCCAAATTCTTCCATAGCTGGCCACTGATGAAAACGGCCTGGCCCTATGCACCTAGCTTCCTCTTACCCTGCCCCCACTCCAATCACACTGCTCTCCTGTGTGACACCCCCATCCTACCTCAGAATCATTGTCCCTGCTATTCCTGGCATGTCCTTCCCCCACAACCTTGAATGACTGCCTGCTCATCTTTCAGGTTTCAGTTTAAAGATCACTTTCTCAAAGGAGACTACTAACCACCAGACTATAGTAGACCTGTCTATCACAGTATCTCACTTTATTATCCTTCCAGCACTTGCCAATTAGGAAATTATGATTGTATTTCTTGTTTTCTGTCTGGTTTCCTTGGTAAATGTGACTTCGTTGGAGGTCAGCAATCAAGTGTGTTTTCATTTGCTGGAATGATGCCTGGCTTACAAGAAGGTGCTCAGAAAAACATGTGGTGTTGCATGAATGGATGGATGAATGGATTTGGATCAAAGGAAGCTCCAGCGGGCCCCTAAGGGTGGAAGCTCTTAAATTCAACCCAAACAACAGCAAAAGAGGCCGAAGACACCTCTGGTCAGCTGGCAGCCCTCTCTCTTATGGGAAACCCAGCTTGTCTTCCTGGAGCAGACAGCGACAGTGCCCGCCCCCGCCTTTGGATAGCACTCTCAGCCTCCTTATCTGGCCCTGGAATGCACGGTATCCACACTAACTCCCGCTGCAGCCCCGCCGCCTGCCTCTCCCACGACAGCCACGCGAGCGAGATCCCCACAGCTGCAATTGGAGGTGAGGACTTCTCTCAGTCTAGCGAGGAAACTTGCCTCTATATTCCAGGAGGACTGAGCGAGGAGGAGTCTGAGAAGCAGCCGCATACTCCTGGCATGCACGTATGCCACATCCGCGACAAGCCACGCGGGGGATCAAGGGCTCAATGACCTCGCTTAGAGCATCTGACAAGGGAAGAATCGGGGAAGGGGTGGAAATCCCCGGGTGAGTCAACTCGTGCCGGAGGAGGGGGCGACGTCTAGACACCCTCTGGGCCGTGAACTACAAGGGGATCTGCAGACCACGGACCTTATCTCCGGACCCCAAGAGGAAAAAGGCGCAGGGAGGACTCAGTCACGTTCCCTTTTCGCCCAGAACATAGCCACGCTCCAGGGGAGAGAAGCTACCAGGGGAAACTGAGGCAGAGTCAGACATGCAGGCAATGGGCGACAGTCCGACCCGGGGTCCCGCCCCTTGTCTCCGGGGTTCGGCAGCACGCGACCGCTTTTACCCCTCACTGGGTTAGACTCAGCCAGGAGGGGCGCCCTACCCGCCTAGACACACACTCCCCAAACTCCTAGTCCCAAGCAAGCCGTTCTGCCGCTCAGCCAGGGACAGAAGGGGCTCGGATCCGCCTTCTCGGCACCAACTTCCTGCGAGTGGAGAGGACGCAGAGTGCAGGCGGCCAAGGCAGTGGGGACCGCCTAGAGCAGTGAGGGTGCACGGTGACCACTCCCTCCGGAAAGCAAGAGCACGGGCGGCGCGTGCGCGCCCCGGTGCGACAGCGACCCCCCGCCGGGCCCCACACTACTGATCCCGCGCCCTCACGCGACAAGCTCATGCCCTTTTTGCCTCCCCCCGCCACGTACGCTCACCTGGCTAGGCCGGCCTGGATCCTTGCCCTGGCCTAAAGGTTTTTGGCGTCTAGGTCCCCGGGACGGCCGCGGCTGGGGCTGCGACTGCCCGCCGGGCTCCGCCGCGTCCCGGGGTTGGGGACCTCGTTCTCTGGGAGGAGGATAGAGGCGCCGCCTCGGGCCCCCTGGCCCCGCCCTCCTCCCCTCCCCTTTCCGGAGCGGCTGGAATGAATTCCAGATGTGGCCGGCCTTGGCGCGCGGGGGCTGCTGAGGGAGGTGCGCAGGGTCCCTTTGTCCGCACCCCCACCTCTCGCCCAGCCCCTCCCAGCCCCCACCCGTGAGAACAAGCGGGCTTGATGCCCAGCAATATGGTCCACTATTACGTTGCTCCTGACCAGGTGGCCTCAACCTGAAACAACTTGTCAATTTTAGATATTTTCTTGGCCCATCTCTGGAATTGGAGGAGCAGGTAGGATCCTCTTTATTTACTCAGTAAGGAACCGTGAAGAACCCACTATGTGTCAACGCAGCAAATAGACATTAAGTATGTGTGTCCGTCCAACAAATAATCAATTCCTACTTTCTGCCGCTCCCTGTGCCAACAAAATGATGGTTTTTGCCTTGATAAGAACGCAGAATTACTGCACAGACCAAAGGCCTACCCTGTATATGTCTATTGTTGTCTCACCCTCCCTGGGATCAATAAGGAGCCCAGATTGCTCTCCTCCCCGTCTTTATCTAGTTTTTTGGTCTCTCTTTCCTCTTTTAGTTTTTCCTGTGTACGGAGGTGAAGTGCAACTTCGTTTATGATGCTTATGTCTGTGTGTGTGTCCATATTACTCACTAAAATTTGTGATAGGAGAGCCTCTTCAGTTCTTCAACAAATGTTTTTGGAGCACCTAACAGGCACAGCAGTGAACAAAACAGGGACGGGGAGATAGGTAAGGGAGAAATCCTTGTTTTGATGGAACTTAAGTTCAGGTGGGAAAGACAGACTTAGGTAGAAAGGTACTAATTGTGAAAATGTGTAGGCATTCTGCTTATACTTTTATTGACCAAATATATTAAGCACATGCCATGTGCAGGACACTATCCTAAAAGTTAGTGATATATCAGGGAACAAACAGATAAAACTCCCCGGGGGGTGAAGTTGATTTTCTAGTATGTGCCCAGAATATACAGAAAATTGCAGGAATGAAAAATTGATAAAATTCCTGAGGGAAGAACTGAAAGGGAACAGAGCATGGAGGGAGGCTGCTTTTATTCTATAAAAATTTTTGTGTCTTTAGGCCTTTGTAACATGCTCATACAGTCCCAATCCTAACAGTAAATTAATCTTTAAAATGACACCCAGACAGTACAATAATAAAAAGGGATAAGCTGGAATCATGCTTCTGTATGTATATTATACTTTAGTAAATAATGTTGAAGAGTAAATTGATAAAAAAGAGTATATGCACCCCATATTCATGGTAGCATTATTCACAGTAGCCGAGAGTGAATGAATCAAGAAGATGTGGGCCTCCCTGATGGTGCAAGACGTTAAGCAAAGAACTATGAAGCTATCAGCAGCACAATTCCATCCCTGGCCAGGGAGGTGACTCACATGGCACAGCAGACCTCTCCTGTCTCCCTACTACTGCCCTCAGCAGTGTATTTAGTCAATCCGCCAGATACTTCAATTGTTTCCATTCTTGGCTATTGTGGATAATGCTATCATGAATATGGGGTGCATATACTCTATCTCTGTTAATCCTCTCATCCCCATACCTCTGGCCTACACCCCAGCTCTTGTATACATAAATAAATAAAATAAGTCTTAAAAAAAAATGTGGTATGTGTGTTTCTTTTCTATATCTGTACTTCCATCATTTATATATTCATACACACACACACTAGAATACCATTCAGCTAGGAGAAAGAAGTAAATTCTGTCATTTGTGACCAGGATGAAATTTGCAAACAATACACTAAGTGAAATAAGTCAGACAGAGAAAGACAAGTAGTGCATGTTATCACTTACATGTGAAGAATTAAAAAAAATTTTTTTAAAGCCTAACTCAGAGTAAAATAATGGTTGCCAGGGGTTGGAGAGCTAGGGTAGGTTGTATAGGGAAAGACAAACTTTTAGCTATCAAATGAATAAGATCTAAGACCCAAATGTAAAATAATATGACCAAAGTTGGTAACATTGTAAGGTATAACTGAAAGTTGCCACAACAGTAAAACTTCAATGTTCTCACACAAAGAGATGAATATGTGAGGTGATGTATTTCTTAACATTATAGGGGACTCCTTTTACAACATATACATACATTAAATCACCATGATGTACATTTTATGTATTTTATACTTTATATGTCTATTATACTTAAATTAAGACTATTTGATTCTCTTGACAGTGTAATCAAGAAAAAGAAAGATGAGGTTTAGTGCTTGCTTTTACAGGTATGTCATAGTGAAGAGTATTGGAAAACAAAACAATAAGAAAGGAAATTTTAGAAGCGTCCATTTGTCTACCTTAAAAAGTAAAAAAGGGGCCCTCCCTGGAGGCACAATGAGTAAGGACGCAGCACTGTAAGCTGGCCACAGCTGCTTCAGTGAGAGTTCGATCCCTGCCCCCGAGGTGACCTACATGGCACGGCAGACCTTTCCTGACCTGCCCGCTGCTCCTCCTAGCAGTGTACTTCATCCATCTGCCTGCTCTGCTCCCCGCTCTGTCTTGGGTGAATCCTGTCACCACCCCTGCACCTGGCTTGTACCCTAGTTCTGTATGCATCAATAAATAAATCTTTAAAAAAGTAAAAAAGGATTTGTCTTGTATTGATGTGAAACTGTCTTCAGTTGACAAAAGGACCACGTACACCAGTTTGCATTGCTTTTCATTTCTGCGTATATTTATAAGGCTATATAAATACACACATATTTGCCTGTGGACTCACAGGCCTTCTCTGGGAGAAGGCACAAGACACTGGTCACAGCGGTTACCCTCAAAGAGAGGAACTTGGGGGCGGGGAACAGGTGAAAGAGGACCAGGCTTTTTATGGTGGGTCCTGGGAGACTGCAATTTACAAAAGACGTTAAAAATCAAATGAAAGGTAACAAATCACTAGGCTTCTACTTGTAAAACAGTGCCTGTAATAGTAGTAGTAATAATAATACTATCATGATATAAATAACCAGTAACATTTTTCACATCAGTGTTATTCAACATTTTGTTATTAACAAATATATACCATTAAGTACTTAGGTTATTAATTAATAAAAGTATAATAAAATAAATATGTTTGCAGTATAAAATTTCATATAATGTGACATACAATATTCTGCCTTACCTCTAATACCAACTGGTTTCTGCCATCCAAAGGTACAATTCAGTGGAAGAGACTGAGAAGAAACCAGACAGTTTACTACAGGGTAGAACTTTGATGAAAGATAAGTCAGGGCTTGACTTCATTCCTTTCCCTGAGCCAGATTTCAGAGTTTACTGAATTCTGGGCCAGATCTTGGGTTCTACTCACATCTCCAAGAAACCTCCCTGCCAAGTAAAACGGTTGCCCAGACAACCTCTAGAAACCAGGTGTTCTACCCACAGGGGAAAAGGTACAAAGAAAACTGGGTCCTCTACTGTCAAAACTGTCGCAGCGGAAAACCTCTGCTCTCTGCGGGTGACGGGAAGGCTGGGAGGAAGTGCCACCCCAACTTGCTTAAGCTAGCTCAGCAGTTTGTCATTCTCCAGGGAGTTGGGGGAAGGGGGATGACTTAGAGGCTACAGACATATGCGCTGTCAGCTAGTGGGGCTGTCTCCTAGACAAAGGTGATGTCCCCAAGGACACTCACATCTATGTCAAGAGGCAATTCCACCTCCCCCACTCTCATCCTCTACTTCACCAGAATCTCTGCTGGATCAGCTGAGGGAACAGGCTGGAGACTGAAAAACTCTGGAGGTTTACTTAGACTTCCTGACACTCTTGGGGGAATAGAAGAGGAAAACTGGACGTTGTCCTGCGGGGGGGGCCAGGGGGCGCATTTAAAGAGTGGAAGAGGAAGGAAACAGGGTCCTTTTCTTGAGGAGCTCCCAGGCAGGGGAAAAAGAGGAAAAGGAAGAGGCTTGGACCAATCTCCACTAATTATAGGGCCATCAACAATAATGGCTAACGCTCACAGGACACAGACAGACTGTGCTGGGTGTGGCTCTATGAATCCTTACAAGCCTAGGAAGTAGGTATTATTGTTATTATCATCTCATTTTTTAAAAATAGACCATATTTTTTAGAAAAGCTTTAGGCTTAAATCAAAATTGAGAGGAAGGCACAGAGATTTCCCATTTATCTCTGAACAACACACATGTACAGGCTCCTCCATTATCCATATCCTTCCCACCCAGATGTCTCATTTGACACAACTTATGAACCTAGCTTAATATATCATTATCATTAGTCTATAGTTTATGTTGACATTGTGCATCTTATGCTTTTGGACAGATGCATGACATGTATCTACCTATACATCCCTTCCTCCCCCGAATATGTAGCAACCATTGAGTTTTTCACTGTCTCCATAGTTTTGCCTTTTCCTACTCACAGCATTTTAAAGTGAGGAAACTGAGGCACTGAAGAATTTCAACTACAGTTCTCTGTCATCTTTTCCATCCTGAGTCCTTATCCTGTCCCAATGTAGTCACCTCCCCCTTCTCTGACCCAGATCTTGGGACAGAGGACAGTGCTTACCAGGCAGGATCACAACAGCCAGTGGTGCACTAATCCAGAAGACAAGGAACCCTCTGGCCTCTGATCCTACCTCCACTGCCCCAAATATTATCTATTCCCCCAGTCAGTGAGCTCCAGGCTATCCTCTCTGGGCTTCCACTGTTGTTTCACACCCCTCCCCTCTCCCCCGCCAGCTCTTTGCTTTTGGCAGGAGGAATTGTATAAAGAGAAGTGTCCGAGACAGGCCTCAACTTTCCCATCACCACTCCGGCACTGGCGGAAGGGGCCCCAGGCTTCAGAGAAGATTTCCAGATGCTGATCTTGGCAAGCAGTGGAACTGCAGCCACTCATCTCCTCCATGGGCCCAGCCCATTTTCAGCTTCAGATGGGTTGGGGAGGCTCCCCGTGGAGGCCAATCCCTGCCACGTCTGCACCAGATGCAGCCTGGGCCCTTCCAGCCTGGGAAGGATGGGGTCTCTCTTAGATGAAGGAGACAAGCAGTTAAGGGAGAGGAGAAGGTCAGAGATCCACTTCTCTGCACACTCCTCTTCTGCAGCAGCATCACAGTTGATATATATATATATATATATTCCAGTTACCAGGCCTAAGTGCTTTGCAAATATCAGCTCATCAAAAGCTCATAGCAGCCCCTCAACTAGGGAAGAAATGGACAAACCACAATCCATCCTCACCCAGAAGATTTCTTAGGAATCCAAAGAAAGGAATTAGTGATATATAGCAACATGTTAAATCTAAAACACATTATAATAAAGGAATGAAGCCAGGCACAAATGGCTATATACTGTGTGATTCTGTTTCTATAGTGTTCTAGAAAAAAATCAAACTATAGGGACAGTGAACAGATCAGTGGTTGACTGGGCCTGGCATGGAGGGAAAGGTTAACTGTGAATTGAGCACTGGGGAATTGCTTGGTTATAGAACCATTCTGTATTTGTGATTGTGATAGTGGTTATGTGACTATATATTTGTGGTAACTTACTTAACTACATTAACTAGGGAGAATTTATTATAGCTAAAATACATCTTCAAATTAAAACTAAAAAAAAAAAAAAAATCTCACAACTGCCTTACAGTCAAGGTTTAGGAAATAGGAATACCTCTATAAACAGAGGCAATTTAATACAGGGACTGGTTACACAGATGAGAAAACAAACTGGGGCCAAGGGGTTCAGGTTTCTCATACTACAGGTTTCATTGCCGTCCCCTACCCCATGTCATCCAAAGTAAATTGTTCCTGTTAAGGGGAAGGATGTCCTAAAGGAACTCTGCAGTCTTATGGACTCCACCCCTACTCCAGCTTTCTGGACCCTTCCCCCCTACTCCAGTGATTGGAAACTACAACTCCCAGCAGTACCAGGGAGAGAACTGCGAGGACCCAAGGGTGGAGCTAGCAGGAATTCTGGGACATTTGGGGTATAAATAGGGTGTGATTTCGGGAAACAGCTCTCTAGATGATATGTTCAGTCAGCCTAACCATAAGGTATTCCAGATACTTTGTATCTCGCTCTCTTTCCCTGGGTTGTTTCCTATTCCTTTCCCATTTTGTAAATAAACCCATTATTGACCTTTTTGTGTGTGCCTGCTGTATAACTGAATTGTGAGCGTGCAGGTGAGGCCCCACAGACAAGCAACTCAGTCCACTCTGGGCTACCCTGTAACATTTCTATGAAAGTTGAAATGGCACAAAGGAAAGAAGCAACCATTTATTTATTTATTTGGTTTAAATTTTTAATGATAATTAATTTTGGATTAATTTTTGTTTTTTTTAACAACAGTTTGTTTTTACATCATTTTGTACATTTTTTTTCCATCTCATTAGTAATCTCCTGCAGGTTTCCCATCGCCAAGTCACCCGTGTGCCATCACCATAATCCTGTGCACTTCCCTCCCCACCCCTCCATTTTTGATCCCATTTACCACTCTACCCCCGCAAAATGTCTCTGGTATATGGTTGTTCATTATTCTTGTTATTTTCTCGCCTGGTCCATTATACTCCTGCTATGAGCAAAACCATCTGGTATTTTTCTTTCTCTTTCTGGCTTATCTCACTAAGCATGATCTTTTCCAGCTCCATCCAGGTTGCTGCAAAAGACATGTGTTTCTCTTTTTGGTTGCTGAGTAATATTCCATTGTGTATATGTACCACATCTTTTTTATCCAGTCATCTACTTTTGGGCATTTGGGCTGCTTCCATGTTTTTCCAATTGTAAATAAAGCAGCAATAAACATGGGGGTGCAGGTATCTTTTTCAATCAGTTCAATCATTAACTTATATGGAAAAAAATTTGAGCTTTCCCAAACCCCAAAAAATAACCTAGCAAATCAAGTGACACACAAAAAAACTAAAGTGGCATGCCCTGTTGGAGGAGGGGGTTCAAGAGCAGCACTGGGAAGCTGGCCGCTGCCAGTACAAGTTCAGTCCCCTGCCCCTGCGAGTGACCCACATGGCACAGCAGACCTCTCCCGTCTTGCCCGCTGCTCCCCTCAGCAGTGCACTTCGTCGATCTGCCCGTTCTGCTCCCCACTCTGTCCCTGGTGGATCCCCTCACTGCCCTTGCACCTCTGGCCTGAACGCCAGTTCTGTATGCATAAATAAATTAATCTAAAAAAAAAAAAACAAAAAACTAACTAAAGTAATGTGCCACATAGTAAATGCAGGAACTATACGGTAAGCACACAGCCTGTATTAAAGGTGCTCCCTCCTCCAGTATGCACTGCCTCTAGAATATTCGCTGGAAAAAAAAAATGCTGAATACTCATTTTTGCCTTTGGCCATAAAAGTGAAAATGCTCTTCAGTGAGCAAAAATAGGTACTAATGTATGTCTTTTGTAAAAGCAAAAGTGGTGTGACTCAAACTTTCGAAAAGCATAGGGTACCTGTATCTGGAAATTAAAATGTAGGAAGGCCACACCAAATAGATGTTGGCAGAAACAAATGAGAAGAAAGATCTTGATTTCTCCCATCCTCCTGCCCTCCAATCACCCTTAGTACCTGCAATTGACTAAATCTGAGCAAAAGCACACACTAGAGAAGAGAGATGCCCTGTGCAAGGGTCAGGCCAGGGGTAGGGGTAAGACCAAGAATGAAAGACTTAAGGGTACAGGTTCAAGAATGGCACAAACCATGTGAAGTAAAGACAACTATACCCACATTTTACAGAGGCAGAAACTGAGGCTCAGAAAGCCTGCCCAGGGCCTTTGAGTCTTGAGGGAGTCTAATCTCTCTTATGATTTGGCTCCTTAGCTGTTTCTTTGTTTCTGTGCTTTTTTTTTTTTTTCTTCTGTTCCACTCAGATCACACTAACTGAAGGGAAGAGGGAAGTAAAGAGAATAGAAACTTCTATGCAAATCAGGACCACCCCCAGGGGCTCATTGGGGACGCCTCCTCTTACTGGCTTGGCAGTTACCCACAAACTGAGTGGCAAGCAAACACACAGCAGATGTTTTGGCAGTTGGTGGAGGAGGGGCACTGAGCCAGCTTCCCTGTATATGCAACTCCCCTTACCAGACTCCCCTCTACCAGACTCCCCTCTACTGCTGCATCCACATTTATGGCCTACCTGGGAGCTTCTTAGTCGCCCCTGTTTCAGGTCTTTATGAAAGTCCTATCCTCTGCTATTTGTGAAAAACCCTGCCTAATAACAGGGAAAGGCCAGATTCTGGCAGGACCTCCAGATACCCATGTGTATACCCTACATGTTTTTTTTTGGGGCTGCAAGGCTGGACATTGACCCCATGACCATGAGGGACTGAGGCCACCTGTCATTGAGACTTTGATCTACAGGAGTGGGTTAGACATACCAACCTTTGACTTCCACCAAAGGTTGGAAATGGTCAAACTTTCAGCCTCTCAGTGTACAGGTGTCAGGTTGCTATGACTCTTGTATTAATGTTCCGATCAATAGGCTGCTGGCAAGGGACAATTTCTCTACATTTCCTTTGCTTAATGCCTATGTATTGATAGCCTACCAGTTGCTGACACTCTCCTTGGCAATAGAACCCAGCAGTGAAAGAAATGGAGACCCCCATCCTGTAGGAGCTGAATTTCTAGTGGGAAGACAGACAAAAAGCAAGGTAAATAAGACTATGATCTTGTCAGTTAGTGCAAGTTCTGGAAACAAATGACACTGGCTCTTAACCCTAACACCATCTCATTTGAAGCCTCCATGCCATGAGAACCAAATAGAAGAAGCCAATGTGCAAGCTGAAGATAGATGAGGAAAGTGAGGTGGACAAAGAACAGTGATTTTACACCAGAGTCACCTGAGGTGACATTTGAAGTAAAGATCTGAAGGAGGTAAGGGTGGGAGCCATGTAGATATGCACACGGGAGAAGTCCGTGCAGAAGGGCTGGCTAGTGCTGCTAATGGGCACCAGAGATCCTCAAACTTGCATGCTCTACATGAGTTCAGCCATCCACCACATACAAACAAACATACTCTTAGTGAGAAAGAATTGTAACATATCAGGGCGCTTAGAGGAGAAGAGAAGAAAAGATAAGTCTCCCAAGTAAATGCCCAGAGATATCTATCCTCAGGTGGGTAAATGTCCAAACAAGTAGTCTCAGCCAACACGAGGCTACTGAGCCTCAAAACCTTGCCACAAATCTAAGGAACCTTCTGTTGGGAAAAGGGCAAATGGAGCCAGCCAAGTCTGAGATGAAAGAAGCAAACAAAGGACAAACTATAGTAAGGACTCTGACATCTAACGCCTCCCCTACTGTCCCTCACCCACATTTCTTTCAAGTGTCTCTACATGTCCTGACTCCACAAGTGTCCTTCTGTGACTAGTAGCTGAAGCCAAAGATTATCACAGGAGGTGCCTGTTGGAGGGGGCTGTTGGTTTGGAGAATAGATGGCCTCAGGGAAAATGCTAAAAAGTATCTTATTTTGGGGTGGAGCAACTGACAAGAAATAGAAGGGACTGGAAGCAGCAGCAATATGCTGGGTTTGGAATTCAGCATTGGAGGATTTGGTGTTTGGGATTCAGCATTGGAGCTTTCAGAATTTGGGGTTCAGCGTTTTGGGATCATCAGTGATTTCAGAGTCAGCAATTTCAGCCACCACCACTCTGATCTTCCAGAAGGTTATTGTGGGCCTCTGAATGTGGTGAGACTCAAGCAGCCAAACTCAAGCAGCCAAACTCAGAGAGGATAAGTTCCAAGGCTTTGTAATTAACCAAGCAACTGAAACTGTTCCTGTTCTTGTTGCTGTTACAGCCTGGTAGAGAAGGTGAAGATCTGGAGTAGATGCCTCACTATGCAGTGAGTGTGGCTGTTCATCAGGACATTCTATTACAGGGAGTGTGACTTGTCTGGTGCTGTGCTGGGACATCTCAGCAGCTCCAGGAGCATCTGCTGGTATGTTGTCTTTGTAAGTTGGAACCCAGCCTATAGTCCTGCTGAGTCAGTGACTGCTCCAGGCCTCAGTGGCTGGAAAACTCCATCTGGGATGCATGACCTATTGTTTGGGAGAGAAGCTCTGCATCCTCAGTGGTGGGAAGACGCCATCTTAGCTGCTTTTGTTGCGGACTTGAAAACCCTGAACACTGCTTCAGGTAAATGGCCATGTTTGTCCTCAGTAACTATTTTTCCCTGGTTAAATAAATCTCATTGATGTTTTCTGAACCTCACTAGTTTTGATAGTCTGTGCATGAGTGAAGAACTCAGACAATGACTAATAAACTATTTGGGTAGTATCCTTTGCTCTTTGCTGCCCTGTATCACTTCCACATCGCCTAAGCCTCTGGTGCAAGCCCAAAGCCAAGAAATAAGCATGACTTCATATTTCTCTCTGACCCACATGCCCCCTCCACGCCTTCCTGTTCAGTTCTCTCCAGGTCTCCTTTTCCAGCTTCCCCTGGCTGTTCAGTTCCACCCTTTATTAGATGGGGCAGGGAACAGAAACCTTCCCTTGTTATGGAGATGACATTCTGAAACAATGCAAAGGTCCTGAGGCTGGAGTGAAACTGACAGGTTCTAGAAAGGAGACCAGAGTGGCTAAAGCCACAGAGTGATAGAGGGGGAGGGTGGTAGGAGGTGAGGACAGGTCCCACAGGACTTTGTGGATATAGGGAGGACTTTGGCTTTTGCTCTAAGTGAAGTGGGAGGCACAGAAGGAGGGCTTTGGGCAGAAGAGGGATGTGATCCAACTCAGGTGTTTACAGATTACCTCTGTGGGGAGTGGGTAGAAGGTAAAAGAAAGAAAACTGATCCTCCACAGAGTTCAGAAAGGGAGTGTTACCCATTAGGAAACCAAATACCAAAAGAGCTAAACTAACCACTTGCGGGGGATATCCAGCCATTTAAGTGGCTGACACTCTGTGTGACTTCAATACCATTGGGTAAATAATCAAATGTTGGGTCTTATCTGATCTCAGGATATTAGGAACCTTGAGACACAGAAGACAAAGGGAGATTTTTCTCTGTTTCCAGTAATACCCTTTTAATAGGACAATGAACAAAGGAATTCACTCATGAAGCACATACTGAATACTTTCTGTGTAATAGAAACTATGCCAGGTGCTGGGATTATAACAGAGAATAAAACAGTAAAATTTCTGCCCTGAGGAAGTTTACTCTCTAATAGGTGAGACAAGCAAAAAGGATAAGAAACATCCAGTCAGTCAGATAGATTTTAGAAAATACTAAGAGGAGGAAATAGGGCAGGATAAGCTGGTCAAAAGGGTCAGAGGTGGGGCCTCTCCAGGACCAAGGGGTTAAATCTCAGCACGATTATGCTATCTCTGCTGTGGCCTGAGTTTGGGCTAGGAAACTAACCCACAGAAGGCCCAGCAGACTTCTCCTGTCTCACTCGCTGCTCCTCTCAGCAGTGTATTTTAGTGAATCTGCCTGTTCTGCTCTCCACTCTGTCTCTGGTGAATCCTCTCACATATACTACCACACCTCTAGCCTATACTCCAGTTTTTTTTATGTATAAATCATTCTTTTAAAAAAAAAATTGTCGGCAGGCGCAGGAGCTTCTGGAGGGAACAGCACTTCCTGGCCTCTGCAGAGTTCAGCGGCCTAGTGGCTTCAGCTTCAGCTACTCCAGGCCTCCTCCAGCAGGTCGTGGAGGCCCACACACAGGTACAACTTAAAAACAGGGCAGAAGCTGGGTCATAGGGAAGCTCCATGTTTAGCAGTTTGAGGAACCTACAAACAGTTTTCCATAGTGGTTGTACTAGTTTGCATTCCCACCAGCAGTGCAGGAAAGTTCCTTTTTCTCCACATCCTCGCCAACATTTGTTGTTGCTAGTTGTTTGAAGATGTGCCATTTTCACTGGGGTGAGGGGGTATCTCATTCTGGTTTTAATTTGCATCTCCCTTATTACAAGTGATGTTGAACATTTTTTCATATGCCTGTTGGCCATCTGCATTTCCTCTTTGGAGAAGTGTCTTTTTAGCTCCACTGCCCATTTTTTGATGGGGTTGTTTACTTTATTTTTGTTGAGTTTCGTCAGTTCTCCGTATATTTTTGTGATCAGTCTTTTATCGCTACTTTTGTGTGAGAAAATGTTTTCCTAATTAGTGGGCTGTCTGTTTGTTTTTAGTAATGTCTCTTTTGCTGTACAGAAGCTCTTTAACTTGATGTAGTCCCATCTATTTATCTTTGCCTTCA
>NW_004567126.1:1225650-1232674 GCF_000260355.1 Condylura cristata | reverse complement strand
GATGTCTTTCCATTTCATAGTGTCTTTTTGTATTTCTTTTAACAGTGTTTTGTAATTTTCTTTGTAGAGGTCTTTTACCTCCTCAAAAACAAATTTTTAATTTTTTTCTTTGTGACTGCCAAAGGACTCGCAGGCTTAAGCAGAGAACATCTCTGTGTCAGGAAGAAGTGTGGCCAGGGCAAAGCATCATATTCTCTTTATTTGTACCAATGTTTCCAGATCTCAGCTCATACAACCTGATATTCTGGACCTCCCAGCCATTGCTGCCTCCCATGGCTTGGGTACCTTGATTCCATTTGGCCTGTTAATGATAAACTATTATCTCTGCCTGCTACACCTCTGCCAAGAGCTTTTTTTACCAGAAACTACTTTATAGTTATTATCTAATCTTTTTTTTTTTTTAAGATTTATTTATTTGTACATACAGAACTGGGGTATAGGCTAGAGGCTCAGGGGTAGCGAGAGGCTTCACCAGAGACAGAATGGGGAGCAGAACAGGCAGATTGACGAAGTACACTGCTAAGGGGAGCAGCGGGTGAGTCAAAAGTCCGCCACACTATGTGGTCACCTCCAGGGTATGTGGTCACCTCCAGGGCCAGCGGGAATCGAACTCATGCGGAAGTGGCTTTTAGCTTCTCAGTGCAGTGCTTTAACCCGCTGCGCCACCAGGGAGGGCCTATTATCTAATCTTTATAAAACCATGGAGGAAGTTTTCCTATCTAACAGACGGTAAATGATTAAGGAGAAGACAGTTAAAGAAACTGCTCAAGGTGACATGGTAATCCAGGGCCTGAATAATACTGAGTGTCGCGTAGCTCATTGTCCATAGTTCCATCTGCAAATATCCTAGAATCATTTGAGTTTCTGTTTACTTACAATTGTCTGATTTTTCTTAAAAATCACTGAGTAATAAATTAAATGAGAGGATGCATGTGAAGGGACAGCATATAGTTAAACTCTCCATGAAGAGTTAAATGCTGTTTCTTTGATTGTTGTTCACCAACTCTGGCTTATAGTCACATATTTTTGAAACAATTGCTTGATGAAGAAAGTATTTATAACCACAGATGTAATTAAGTATGTAAAGCTATTAAGACTTTACTTGTAAATTATGTAAATTACCAAAATGATTTTAGAAGCTGTGTTTTTAGCTTTTTATTAAAAAAAAAAAGTGTCAAAAGGGGCCTCCCTGGTGGTTCAAGGCGTTAAGTCTCAACACTATGTAGCTATCTGCAGCCACTACAGTACCAGTTCCATCCCCAGCCTGGGAGCTGACTCACATGGGCAGCAAACCTCTCCTGTCTCACCCACTGCTCCCCTAGAGTGACTGAACAGTCAATCCACATGTTCAGTCAGTCCATGTACTCTGCTCCCTACTCTATCTCTGGTGAGTCCTCTCACCTTCCCTCTGCACCTCTGGCTTATACCCCAGCTCTAGTATAAATAAATAAATAAAATAAATCATTTTTAAAAAACGGGTCAGAGGTGGGATTGCAATTTTAGATAGGATGGTCAGGACAGTCTTCTTGGAGACAGTGACATTTAAAGAATCAAAGTGTTACAGGACCGAGGGAGAGAGCACCCCTGAAGCCCCAAACCTGCTTGCTCTAAATAGGTTCTGCCGTCTGCCGCATCAAGATAAAAGATACAAGACTTTAACGAAAAGGGACTTTAATACAGTGAATATACAATATGGAAGACAAAGAACCTCTAAATCAAACAACTGAGGTTACTCATCCCCTCGTGGGCACAAGTCCACCCAAAAGGGATTGGCCCAAAGCAAGGCCTGAAAGCCAGACACAAAACTAATGCACCTTTTGGCCGGGACCCATCAAAAAGGGTCAGAAATGGCCAGACAAATCTGGGAGGAAAAGAACAAAATCAAAATTAATATAAACATTGCCATAGTCACCTACCTACAGGTATCTCACCCACATCTGCCTTAACCAGTCCAGAGCCAGGAAACAAGCATGGTTTCTTCCTCACATGCTTGCTGCTCCATGTGGCTTCCTCAGATCTCCTTCTGGCTCTCCATCCTGCTTCCTTCTTTCTCTTCAGATTCCTTCTCCTCTTTTTTTTCTCCTTAGCTCCACCCTACTTCTGGGTGGGGCAGGGAACCTGAAACTTCCGCTTTTCCTTGGGACCACCCAGTTACAAAAATAGGTAAGGACAGATACTTAAGGAGCTCTGGGAAAAGTATGTTCTAAGCAGAAGGAGCAAAGCAAAGACCCTGGGTGGGGTCAGGATATATGAATATGACAACAAAGCATTAGGAAGGTCCAACCACCCATGCACCCTGCTCCTTTCTGTCCATTTTTGGCTTTTGCAACTGCTGTTCTTGAAGTTTGATGATCCTTCAAGCCTTAACTGTCAGATTACAGCATTAGAAAAGACCTCAGACCCTCCCCCACAGGTTAAAAATTCTCCTGGGTACCCAAATATTCTGTAGCCCTTTTTCTGCTCCCTCAGTCTTTTGCTCTGGACTGTATTTCAAGGGTGTCTGGTAGGTATATCAGTGGCCCAGTGTGCATAGTAGTGTATCTGGTAAGTCATTAAGCAACAAATTGTCACTCCATCCATCACCACATAAAATCTAAACTCCCTGAAAGACTTATTAATCAACCTATAAAGAAAAAAACTGGCTGGTTGTGGTAGTGGTTTCTGGGAGGGGAGCTGAGGATGAGGACAGAGGGTATAGGAGAAAGACTTCACCCTAGTTAACCCTTTGTAGTTCTTCAAATTTATCAACTTATTTTGGTTGCAGTTCCCAATTATTTCCCAAAAGGTTTATTTATTTATACATACAAGAAATGGGGTATATAGGTCAGAGTTGTGGGGGGTGAGAAGACTCACCAGAGACAGAGAGAGTGGGGAGCAAAACAGGCAGATCCACTGAAATACACTGCTGAGGGTCACAGCAGGCGGGTCACGAGAGGTCTGTCAGCCATATGGGTCAGCTCCCTGGCTGGGGATCGAACTTGTGCTGCAGTGTCTGTGGATAGTTTCATAGTGTTGTGCTTTAACCCATTGTGCTATCAGGGAGGGCGCAGCTCCCAATTTTTAAAAATGGGTTTGTAGTCTTTTTACCTTCACCAAATTATTTTTTTAATTTTTAAATTATTTTCTATTTTCTTACATTATTGATTTTTGTACAATATTTGATTTCTCCCCCCCTGTGTAGTCACTATAATTCTGCCACGCCTTCCCAATATTCTAATTATGGTAGATTCACTAGTGTTGAACTAATCAATGTTTTCTCACAACTCAATTTTTTCCAGATATATTAAGCAAGCTTAAAGGAAACTTTCATCAGGTGTGCGAATTACCTATGCAAACATAAAATGCATATAAAAATAAAGAATTAAAAGACCTTTATAATGGCAGTATATGGAGTTTTAAACACACATTCAGTTATTCTTGTGGAGAGAAATTACAGTGATATACTGTAAAATTTCATTTGTTTGTCACAAAACATCCATATACTATACAGCAAATAATTTTGTTTTTAAAAAGCCCTGCATCTTTTGGGCCCTCCCTGGTGGTGCAACGGGTTAGGACTCAGCACTGCAAGCTAGCACAGCTGCTTCAGGGCTTCAGTACCCAGTGCTGGAGGCCATTGCACAGCATACCTCTCCTGACCCCCGCTGCTTCCTTCAGCAGTGTACTTCGTTGATCTGCCTGTTCTGCTCCCCTGTCTCTGGTGAAGCCTCTCACCGACCCTGCACCTCTGGCCTGTACCTCAGTTCTCTATGCATAAATAAAAATAAAATCTTAAAAAAAAAATGCCCTGAATCTTTAGCAGAGTGCAAGTGCTGCAGAATCCATCCCTATACCTGTCTTAACAAAGCTCATCAATAACAATAACAGAAATACCATTTATTAAACTTTCTCTTTGTGCTTGTTTTCACTTTGTGTACTTTGCCGCCATCCTTTCATTTACATTTGACGATCTTCCCATTTTGCAGATAAGGAAGCTGAGCCAAGTTCTGAGCCTCCAAGCTCCAAAAAGCACTGGCAGCCAGATGATCGCAGTTGGCCTGGCAGGAAAGGCCCTGCATACTAGAGGTGCCCCCTGGAGGTCGCTCGCAGAACGTGACAACTTAAAATGAGTGAGTTTGTTGAGCGAGCGGGTGGGCAGTAATCAGTGGGCTCTCTAGTTTGGTCTATCTTCAGAGAGTCCTAGCAGGTCTGGTATGGAATGGCACAGGACGATGGCCTGATATGGGTGGGAGACACAGACCTAATCCGAGGGGTTTGAGGGAATCTAAGCAGAGAGGCACGGCGCAACAGGCCTAATCCAGAGGGCTGTGTGGGAGATGTGGTCCCGCGTTTAAACAACACCTTGTTAATGGACACACACACACACACCACGCCGAGTCCTTGTTATTGGACACACACACACAGTACACACCACGCCGAGTCCTTGTTACTGGACACACACACACCACGCCGAGTCCCAGCGGCTAGTTGTGGGCGGGGCCCGGAGGGCTGGACCAAGACGTAACAAGTTATGGTTACTGGTTCCCTCCCGCGCCCGCTTGGGCGGGTCACTCTTCTAGTCTTAGGGTTCACTGCCTCAAGGAGGACGGGCTCTCTGGCGACGGGACTCAAGGGGGTCAGCTGTACAGACGGCGCTGGGCTTCTTGCTGTGGGGTCGCGTTCCCCAGATGTTGCATAAGGCCCTTTAAGTCAGGAGGAGAAACTGGCGCTCGCAGGTAGTCTCAGGCGGAGGTAGCAGCAAGACGCGAGAGCCCCGCCGACCTCGCCCCCGCACGCCCCACAGCTCAGCGCGGAATCCGCGGTAGGAGGGCGATGTCGCGAGCCTGACGTCATCGCGAGGCGCCGCGCGCTGCAGCTGCGCTCCTTGACCTTTCCGCGTGGGCATCCGCGCTGCAATGTTGCGCCTTATCCGCGCCGGGGCGCGGGCCTGGCTCCAGCCCTCGGGCTGCCGGGTGAGGACAAAATTGGAGCTGCTGGGGGCCGGGGAGGCCAATCTTGGAAGGTCCAGGGGTCACTTTTCATTCTCGTCCCCTTCTAACAGGGCCTGAACGTGCTGGGGGAAGAGGCGCTGCGGCCGGAGGAGAAGGCACAGCCCGCGGCGAGCCCGGGTGAGTTTGCCCGGGTCGCTCCAGGAGGGGCGGCTACGGGGAGCTCTCCTCAGCACTGACTCCTGACCTCTCGTTTGTGCCAGGTCCCCTGGCGCCCCTGTTGCGCAAGTGCGAGCTCCCGGTACCCGCACACCGGCGTCCCGTGCAGGCCTGGGTCGAGTCCCTGCGGGGCTTCGAGCTGGAGCGCGTGGGCTTGGCGGAGCTGCACCCCGACGTTTTCTCCTCCGCGCCCAGGTGTGGGGGAGCTGTAATGGTGAAATGGGTGGCAGAGGGATAGGAGCTGAGATTTGGGAATTGGGGTGAATTTGGGAATTCGAAATGAATTTCTTCACCTCTCAAAGGCAGTAATTGTTTTCCCTGCCACGGAGTGACGTGAGGTTGAGGACTGAGAGCTAATATATCCTCTTGGAGTTAGGGACACAACTCGAACCTAGGGACTGGATTTGTTACAGGGCACCCCAATGTGAGATTCAGATCCTGTCCTTCTCATGTCCTTCACTATCCCCATTCTGTCAAAACTCAGGAGGTTGCTGTGATGATTAATCCTGGTGCAGGATAAATCCTATAGAAATGGTGATTATTTTTGCTCTTAACTGGTTTTTGTGAAAGTGACTGCTAACAAATGCTAACTGTAGCAGTATGTGGACCAATTCCTGGGGTCAGGTTATATCACCTGCAGAGTTGTTTCATGCTTTTCATTTGCACTGTCTGGCACATAATAAGTGCTATTAATTTGTTGTTAATACTGTTATTTGTATGGTTTGTCCTTTTCCTTTACAGAGTCCTAGTCTAGTAGAGGGTGACAAGATTCTTTTTAAACAATCGCATTTTAAAAAAGGATTTATTTATTTATGCATACAGAACTGGGATGCAGGCCAGAGGTGTAAGGGCGGTGCAGTGAGAGGTGAACACCAGAAACAGAGTGGGGAGCAGAACAGGCAGACTGACAAAGTACACTGCTGAGGGGAGCAGCAGGCGGGTCAGAAGAGGTCTGCCATGCCACGTGGATCACCTCCAGGGCGGGGATCAAACTCATGCTGAAGTTCTATAGCTTTAACCTGTTGTGTCACCAGGGAGGGCTCGCCTTTTTTTTTTAAAAAAGTTTAATTTATAGCATAAAAGAACTGAAGTGTAGGCCAGAGGTGTGGGGGAGGTGAGAGGATTCACCAGAGACAAAGTGGGGAGCAGAACAGGTGGCTGCAGCATATGTGGGTCAGCTCTCTGGCTGGGGATTGAACTAAAGACCTAGTGGTGAGACTTAAGTGTGACAAGATCTTTAAATGCACTATCTTGTTTCATTATTAGCTGTTATGAGGTGCCTACTGTGTGCCAGATGCCTTTCTAAGTGTTAGGAAGACAACAGTGAATGAGCACAAGGTCACTAATGTTGCTTATAGTCTAACACAGTGTTCAGCAACGTTTTCTGTAAAGGACCAGATAGTAAAGAACCAGACAGTAACGTCTGACAGCTATTCATGTCTGTGCATGTAGTGCAAAAGAACATACAGAAACAGCCTGCGTGCCAGATTTGGCCTACTAACCATAGTGGGGTTTTGTTTTGTTTTGTTTTGTTTTTTTGTATAGTTTGTCCTTTCCCTTTACAGAGTCCCAGTCTAGTAGAGGGTGACAAGATTTTGCAAACTAGGGCCCTCCCTGGTGGCACAACAGTTTAAAGCACAGTACGATGGAGCTAGTCGTAGCCACTTCAACACAAGCTCGATCCCCTGCCAGGGATGTAATCTACATGGCGCAGCAGACCTCTCCTGACTCGCCTGCTGCTCCCCTCAGCAGTGTACTTTGTCTTATCAGCCTGTTCTGCTCCTCACTTTGTGTCTGCTGACTCCTTTTACCACCCCTGCTCCTCTGGCTTGTACCCCAGTTCTATATGCATAAATTAATAAATCTTTTTTTTTTTT
>NW_004567126.1:1215939-1224736 GCF_000260355.1 Condylura cristata | reverse complement strand
GGGATTGCTGGGTCGTAGGGAAGCTCCATGTTAGCAGTTTGAGGAACCTCCAGTTTTCCATAGTGGTTGTACTAGTTTGCATTCCCACCAGGGGTGCAGGAGAGTTCCTTTTTCTCCACATCCAGCCAACATTTGTTGTTGCTAGTTGTTTGAAGATGTGCCATTCTCACTAGGGTGAGGTAGTATCTCATTGTGGATAGCCACAGTTTTTTAGAGATCACAGAGATCAATTTTACTGAAATAATAGTCTTATACATCTAAAATGTCATTTCAACACGTGGCCTGTGTCTACCATGTTGACAGCACACGGTTAGAGAGGCAAACCAGTTCATAAGGAGGGTGGTGGTAAGCTGTAATGATAACAGAGCAGTAAGATACTGAGGAGGAAGAAGAGCTGGCTCTTTCTTTAGCAAGGAGGTTCCCCTTAAAGATACTATTTGGACTGAGAAGGAACCAGTAAAGAATTTCTGGCAGAGGGAGTGGTGAGTGCAAAAGCCTAGAGCCATTTTTACAAGAGAAGCCCAGGAGCAGGAAGTAGGAGCATGGGGTTTTGTCTTTGGGATGTGGGCCCAGGGAGCGTGTTAAGTGGAGGTGGGCCTCTTGTTTCTCCATCCTCCATAGGCTGGATACCGTATACCAGGTTGCCATCTGGCAGAAAAACTTCAAGAGAATTGTGAGTGCCCCTCATGGGATGAAAGAGTTGGGGTGGGTCGACCCAACCATGCTTTCTCTAGACGTCACAGCTTGTGCCCCTTGTTCACTCACGGGTTTTTACCACTTTCCTGAGTACCCACTATGCACTGAACATTGTACACGAGACAGGCAAGATCCTGCCCTTGAGAAATTAAGTCTAGTTGGAGACATGAATGTGGATCACATAGCCATGCCTGTACGTGTGTGAGTAGGGAAGTAGTCCCAGAGAAAGGGGCATTTTAACCTTGAGTGTGCAGAAGGAGCTAACTAGGTCAGGGGGGATACAGCATTTGCAGAGACCACCTAGCAGGAACCAGCAGAGATTCCGTAGGAGCTCTGATCTGGATCTTATGTCAAGAGCAATGAAGAAGCAGTGCTCAATCAGGCTCTCTGCTTTCTATCTTCCCTTATTAGGAGTATGGCAAGACCTCCATCTATACCCTCCCCGACTCCCCATTACCTTAGGAACAAAGTCCTAAGCATCAGAAACCCTCTAGCTCTGGCTTTTCATACAAAACCGAGCTCCTACCCTGTGCCAGTCAGCAGTCTCTGCCTTTCTGAAGCTAATGTGGAGTGGAGGAGCAAACTCTTGTTTCCTTGTCCTGGCCTCCCTCCCACGGCCCTGTGTGCCCGACCCTGTAAGCCCTGCTCTCCAGCTGCTGGCCCGCTGCTGTTTTTCCTGAGCCTGCCACCTTTTGAACTGCAGTAACATCTGCCTCCTGAGCCTCACACCCTCCTTACTTTGCACCCACAGAGTTACGCTAAGACCAAGACTAGAGCTGAGGTGCGGGGTGGTGGCCGGAAGCCCTGGCAGCAAAAAGGCAGTGGACGTGCGAGGCATGGCAGCATCCGCTCCCCAATCTGGCGAGGAGGTAAGTGGGATAAGGTGTTTGGGGGACCCCACCAGGGTCTGGGCATTTCTTGGGACACACTTGCCCACACTGGTGTGCTGCCTCATCAGTTTTGTTTCTTCCACTTCGTTAGCCCTTCTGGGTAGGACAGCTCTGGTCTCATCACACTGGTCACAGTCCCTTTTGGCTCCATTTCCTATCTCACTTCTCCTGACCTATACTTCACCACAGCACCCAGAAGGAGCTTCCCGAACCTCCCAACTTGGGTAGCCTCTGTGTAGAGTATGAATTCCTTCCCTTGGTATTTTGGCCTGGTGGCTGCAGACTCCAGTCCCTTGTCCCCTCCATGTTCTCTGTTACCAAACAGAACACACTCAGAGTTGTCTCCCTTTCTTCTTGTCACCTCCTCATCTTTCTACTGTGTGGAGGTCAGACATTCTCCAGAGGCCTTTCCCAACCTCTTTTGGGTACGGCATCCCCCCATATTCCTTGTGCTGCCCCACACAGCCCTGATTCCCTCTGTAGCAAAGCGTCTGCCTGAATGTAAATGACGTCTAAGGACAGGGATTTTGTGTCACGCTTGACCTCTGGTGCTCCTGATACACATTCTGCTCGCCCCATTGCAGCGCATACCAGATCCTATTTCCCCTGTAGACACGGAGCTTTTAACTTTCTGTCATTGCTGCATTAATGTTGATGCTTTTTGGTTAAGCTCTCACTGGGTTCTTTCCATGTTCTGTACTGTAACTCATGGTCTCTTGTGAGTTAGGAATTGTCAGGTCTTGGGTTTGGCAGCTGAGGAAATGGAGCTGCAGTGAGGTGAAATCTCCTGTCCCCGGTGGCGCTGGACCTACCCTTCCCTCAACCTTAGCTAAGACCTTCCCCCCTTGTTAGAGTTCAGCCCGGCTACTGGCACCCACCCCTCCCTCACTCCCATATGAGCCAGTAGCATCAGCTTCTGCCCCCAGGCCCACTGAGGCCTGCACCTACTCACTTCTGACCCTACAGGAGGCATTGCCCACGGCCCTCGGGGCCCCACGAGCTACTACTACATGCTGCCCATGAAGGTGCGAGTGCAGGGCCTCAAGGCGGTACTGACCATTAAACTCTTCCAGGTATGGCTCTGATCCCGCTGGGAGCCCCTGGGGTCCTGGGGAGTAAGTGTGGAAATGGGGTGCCCAGGCAGCTTCCAGGGACTACGGGAGCCTCAGTCTGTCTTACCGTCTCTCTAGGATGACCTGCATGTCGTGGACTCCCTGGAGCTGCCAACTGCAGATCCCCAGTACCTGACAGAACTGGCCCGTTACCGCCGCTGGGGGGACTCTGTGCTCCTTGTTGACTTGTGAGGAGGCTGGGCGGGGGCAGGGAAGAAGGCCAAGCTCACACTTCTGCAGGGCTCATCTCTTCATCTCCCTTACAGAACGCATGAGGACATGCCACAGAATGCTGTTTCAGCCACCTCTGGGCTCAAGACTTTCAACTTGGTACCAGCTATTGGTGAGCAAAGGGCCCCAGTTTCCACCTGTAGAGAGTAAGATGAGTTCAAACTTTGTATCTACCACCGGGTCCTCAACCCAGCCATCACTCTGCCCACAAGGAGATTCTGGAGAATAATGCCAGAGCACTTCAAGGTGATGTCTCCCTGGAGTGAGTTCAAATGCTCCTCACTGGAGAAGTAGAGAAGGAGAATCACTTCTGTCCCACACACATGATGCACATCACCTTGCTGAACAACCTCTCCTATTCTCCAGGCCTCCCGTCAGCTACGTGTGGGCTCCCACAGGAATCTAAGTACATGAGAACTCCTTCCTTCCAGTGATTCTGACGCCAAACCATGCTGTCACCCTCCACTCCACTCCAGTCTTTTTGTTTTTAAAGATTTGTTTATGCATACAGAACTGGGGTACAGGGCAGAGGTGTGGGGACAGTGAGAGGACTCCCTGGAGCTGCCAACTCACCAGAGACAGAGTGGGAAGTAGAACAGGCAGACAGAGTACACTGCTGAGGGGAGCAGCGGGCAAGACAGGCAAGACTGCTGCGTTATGTGGGTCACCTTCCTGGCCAGGGATCAAATTTGTGCTGCAGTGGCTACGGACAGCTTCATAGGGCTGTGCTTTAACCGGTTGTGCCACCAGGTAGGGCCCCCACTCCAGTCTTTTAGCTCATTCTGTCACCTCCATCTTTAAACATATAATCACAGTCCTGCTGCTACCACCTCAAATGGTCAGACCCTGCCATCTCCCATCTAGACCTGTCTGGCCATTTCCTGGTCCCCTGGCTCTCTTTGCTCCCACAGTCTGTTCCCCTTTGCCACAGCCAGAGGGCACTTGTGAGCACCTTGGCCAGGTCCATCTCTGCCTACCACCCTCCAAGACCCACATTGCTGGGGTCCCTTAGGTAAAGGCCAAGTCCTCCACAGGCTCTGCATGAGACGCTTCACCTCCCTGCGCTGCCCTGCCCCCAGCTGTAGCCACTGCCCGCCCTCAGTACACTGTATTCATCATCATCATTATTATTATTATTTATATATATTTTTTTTTTACATCATTCTTCATTTTGTGCATTTTTTTCATCTCAGTTGTAACACTGTATTTATTCTTATGTTATCTCCCCCACTGGAGTGTAAGGTAGGTATTACGCCCAAGCACAGAAGGGCGTATGAGCAGCTTTTGATTGAAGTTGAAGTTGATGAACTAAGAGTCTCACCCAGGGTCTCTCTGGAGGGGAGCCAAAGTTTGGACCCTGGCTGCAGGGCTTATGATTTGTGCCATTCTGGGGTATCTCGATGGGAGGGGTGGAAGCCTGCTTCCCAAAGGGTGGCAAGGGTTTCCAGACATCGGAGGCCAGGGAAGGTTAGGTCTGCCCTGACTGTCCCCTGTCCCCCAGGTCTGAACGTGCACAGCATGCTCAAGCACCAGACCCTGGTTCTGACCCTGCGCACAGTCGCCTTCCTGGAGGAGAAGCTGCTCTGGCAAGACTCACGCTACACGCCCCTGTACCCGTTCCGCCTGCCCTACCGTGACTTCCCCTGAACCCTGGCCCCGGGTGCCTCTGGGCACGTCGGCTGCTCTTCTTCCTGCACTGTACTCCATGCCAAGCACCTGCTCTGAGCCAGGCCAAGCCCCTGACTGACTTGGGTTCCTGAAGCCCACCCTTTGAGAGTGGCACTGCCAGGACCCCCTCATCGGACATACAGAGTGGCTGAGCGGGCATCATTCCTGGAAAGAGACAGTTGAGCAGAGATTACCTCATTCTTGTCCCAGTTCACCTTTGTTTTTAAGATAAATTTTATTTTTTAATCAAAATAATCAGGAGAAACAGAACAATTCCTGGCTATTTTGTGAATAATTCCATTTGGTGACTTGGGTTCATTCCTTGGTGCTGGGCACTTCTGGGTGCCTCTCCACTCAAGGGGTGACTATAATGCTATTTACAGAAAGATCTTGAACCAGTTTCCCTAGGTTGACTCAGCCAACGCACACAGAGGAGTGTAGGCGCCAGTGATCGCTAGGAGCCCCTTCCTGGCGCCTGTCTGCTCCTGGTAACTTGTCCTATTCAGGGTGTGTGTTTCCACTTGTTAAGATCATCCAGAAGCAATGTGCAGACCTGAAATTGCATCATAATCTCCCGTAAGCAGAGTTAGAAAAGCAAATATGTCAGTAAATGAGCAAATATTTTTTAAAACACCACCCCGCTATTCTAGTTCTTGAGTTGCCTAAGGTTGTTTGTCCCCGAAGTTAATTTTCACTAGTCTTAGCACAAAGATAATATGGTGAGTTTATTTAAAGTGGCCAGGATTGCTGTGGGAGTTTGTGAGCCCAACTGGCTGGGCCTCTATAGTGGTTGCCCATTGGTTGGGCCGCCTCTCAATGAAAAACATCCTTGGAATGCCTCTTGCTTGAGAGTGTCTTCTAAGCTCAGAACGCATTCTCTGAAAATCCTCAGTGGACATAAACTTTGATTTAATGAAGTTAAGAAATGGCCATTGGGAGCCAGTAGTAAAGAGTACAGAGACTGAGCAGGAAATGCAATTGGAGCTGAAGCCACGCCTTGACTGACTTCTCACTGTGCCGCTCGCCAGCCTGTGTAAAACCTACCTCACCTGGTCTAGAGAATCATAGCTACAGGTAATGGGGACCCCACTGGCTACATCACAGCTGTCAAAAAATCACAGCTGTGAGACCTGCCCATGTGGATATTTTAAAGAAATGGGTCAGAATCTATCTGTTGCCCTATACTGGCATCTGGTAGGCAGATCAAAAATGGAAGTAACCAGGGTTGGAAAGTGTGGACCTCTCGTGGGGTCCGGGACCTGGGGTCTGCCTGTGAAGGACAAACCAGAGGGATGACTGCTATGTCCAGCATGCAGTGAGTCTTTATTTCGCAGCGTGCTCTTTATATACTCCACATTATCAAGCTGTAACAATAGAGTATTGACTTAATCTGTCTAGACATTCTCAAGCAGTAACAATAGAGTATTGACTTATTCTAACTCTGCATCTGCTGCTCTAATTCTTGGGACACCCTGCCCAGCCCCAGATGGCCAAGCCCTTGCACACACCCAGGCACTTCTCTTGATATGCTCTTTTGCTATCTTAGACATGGCTGCTTGCTTGCAGGACCTATTTTCTCACATTCTTGGAGCTCAGACCTGGTACTTGAGAGCATTCCCCCAAGGCATATGTTTTCACAGGCCTTTCGGTATCCAAGTCCAGATGCCAGTCAAGGTCATGCAAGAGCTCTGCCAACGTTTCCCCCTTTTCTGTTTATTAACTCCATTAGCAGTCGGGAGGTGTCAAAGGCTCAGCCAGTCCGGCATCAGAGACAGGCATATCCTATAGCAAAAAGAACAGAGCAAATGAAAACAGCAAGTCCGCTACCAACACTAGGCGTAAGACTGAACCATTGAACGAGGATCCAAACCCTGCAGTGCATCAGCAATATTTTGAGCCAAATCATCCGATGATGACTGGGGTAGTTGTTGTGAAAAATATTGTTATCATCTGATCTTGTAATGTTTGTACAACCAAGGATAAGTTACCTTGTGCATAGTTGACATTATACTGAATTTGGGACCATTGGGTGGATACATTATGAAACTGAACAGAAGTTACACAAGTTACACAAGCTCACATTCCACTCAATGAAGCATGATTTGTTTTTGTAATTCCACAAACTGATCATCCAGCCATCGAAAAACCTGTTGCAGTTCTCCAGCCTTTTCTTCCAATTCATCAAGGTGTACTGGTTGCCATAAAAGGCAGGAATTATGGGACCAATTTGATATAAAACAAAATCATGAGTGTAGGGCAAAATGAACAGCTTGTCCTGCCACTGCTGCAGTGGTTGTGGTAGCGATTAGTCCCAGTATAGCAACTATTAGCCATCCGATAAAGCGTTTTGTGTGATGTGTCAGATGTCCAACATCCCGAAGTAAAGTTCCAGCAGTAGGAGATTTCTCCCAAGTTCTTGTAAGATTGACAGGCAGCCATATATGAGTATGAACACATAAAACAACAATAGATTGAGAAGAGTAGTTTACATACACGGAGGAGTTAAGACTACAAACGACAATCACAACAGGATATTGTTCATAATGAATGATTATTAAAAGATAATGTGTTAACTGATGCATACAGTATTCTAACACAAGCTTGAATATAAAAAGATGCATTATGTATAAAATGACAATGAAACATGGACTGTGAGGTGCCTGAAAAATTTCCTTTCCATGATTGAAGATCATGAGCTGCAGCATGAAGTTTCCACAAGTCGCACTGTTCTGGACCCCACCAGTCTTCTGGGGTCTTAGCAGTCCTCCTGTTGGTATTGCTGGAAGTTGTAGCCTCGATATCTGGAGACGGGGGTGGAGTCCACAAAACCTGTATCTGTAGAGTGTTTTCAGGACATCCTTTCCCCCCTTTTGATTTTATACCACCATATCTATGGTGGCACAGATTGTAGGGTATAGTCTTAAGAGACAGTCTTTCTGAGGTTTTTAGTGTATGCAAAAGAAGCATCAGTTGGTTACCAGCAGTGTCCATGAATGTATAGTATAACAATTACTACTGAAAAATAGTCTACTAGTACATGTGAAAAGAAAAAAAAGACTTGGTTTAAAAAACATACACACACACACACACACACACATATATATAACAGGAACAAGCAAAAATCTTTAAAAACTGGTTTAACTTTAAAAAAACTTTTTTTTTTACCTTTTGGAGGTCTCTGGAACCCTATAAACAAAGAAGTAGATTCTCTTTTTGGTTTAGCTCTATTTGAAGTTTTTGGAGATTGTCAAGCAAAGCCACTGAAACATATTTAAAAAAATTTTTTTTAGTTTAAGCAGACAAATTTTGTATTGAAGTTATGTAAAAACAGACTCATGAGTAGTAAAAATTACTACAATTTTTATACTGTGTTGGTATCAAGGAAAGAGAAGAAATGGAAACACAAATTAGCTCTGCTGAAAAAAATTGCAACTTTTTTTTTTTGTTGTTAGATTTTAAAAAATTGCAACATTATTGTAGATCCTGGTCATTTAAAGCAAGAAAACTTTTTGAATCAAACAAAGTATTATTTATTTATTGCTTTTAGCTCAAAATTGGTTGCATTTGCATTTTTTTTTTTTTGTAGGTTATTCAATGTCTGCTTAAGGAGCTCACAAGTTATTGGGAGCACATATTTGTAAAATCTCATAAATGAAAAAGATTTTCATATAAATTGATGAATAAGCATTAGCTTTATCATTATTTTAAAAAAATAATACAATAGTTTACTTTTACATCATTTTGTATATTTTTTCATCTCAGTTGTAATCGCCATAGGCTTCCCATCACCAAATCATCCATATGCTATCACCATTTTTTATGGTGTCCAGTGCACTTCTCCCCACCCCCATTTTTTATCCCATTCCCCGTTCCACTCCCATAAAATGTCTCTGGTATATTATTATTATTTTCTCCCCTGTCCATTATACTCCTGCTATGAGAGAAACCATCCGGTATTTTTCCTTTTCTTTCTGGCTTATTTCACTCAGCATGATCTTTTCCAGCTCCATCCATATTGCTGCAAAAAGCTTGTTTTTCTTTTTTTTGGTTGCTGAGTAATATCCCATTGTGTATATGTACCAAATCTTTTTAATCCAGTCATCCATTTTTTGGCATTTGGGCTGTTTCCATGTTTTTCCAATTGTAAATAAAGCAGCAATAAACATGGGGGTGCAGGTGTCTTTTTGAATCAGTGTTTTT